>NW_021203160.1:0-2431 GCF_002162155.2 Triticum dicoccoides
GCGCAAGGGGAACAAGAACGGAGTTACAAGTGATGATTTCAGGACTTTGAAGCCACCATAATGGGTGCATGAAGCCATGGACGAAATATACAAGATGCCACTTCATAAATTTCGTCCCAAGGCTATTTTAGGTGCTGCGTACCTTATTATTGGGCCAGGCCCATGTAATTTCGAAATACATAAGTATAGGCTATTTTTAGAGTCCGTATGTGTGGGGAAACAAGAGATAGGGTTGATTTCGGACCCCTCCACCAAGGGCCACGAAATTTCCCCCCTCTTCCTCCATATATACAGCCCTTAGGGCATCGTTTAGACTTTGGGTTTGGTTTAGATTAAAAGTTCGCCATAGCTGCACCTTCGCGTACTTCGTTTGTGTTCAACGACCAGACAAAGGCGTCACAGAACCCCACCTTGATCAATAAAGCTTTCATCTTATATTCGCAATATCCAGATTGCAATCTTAGTTTCTTGCTTGTTCTTCGTTTTCTCGCAGGAAACAGACCCTCGTGGTCAGGTTGATCGTGCTCCGGCGTGGTCAATAACCTCTCGGAGTTGGTTTAGCGATTGCTAAGGCGCGACGTCCTCGCACGTTCGTAGTCGGATCGTCAAAGTCGACTTCCACCAAAGCGATATCCATCATCTCATCGAAAGACGGGACACCTTTGCCTCTATCAGGGGAGGATGATGAGGACATGACTACCTTGGATATGACCAAAAATATTGCATATATGCATATTTGTCAGGTGATTTCTAGTGCAAACTATTCAATAATCTATTTATGTTATCCAGAACAAAAATACTTCACACACTTTTGTGTTTTGTCTAATTGCAGGTGTATGGGACATTCGTACAATCCACATATGAAGATATGGAAGAAAGAGATGTTTATTTGCTGTCCAAAAAGTTCTCTCACGTCACTTTTGGCCCAAGAGAAGATAGAGTCCAAGTCTCTCACGTTCTGGATTCAGATTCGGACTGCACAGACATACCTGACTCAAAACGCACACAAGTTTTTCATACGGACTCCGAATTGGGTGATTCTTTTTTTGTTGGAAACTAGATTTCGTGCACTTTCCAACCCAACTGGAATCACCTTCAAATTTGTCCGGAGCGTTGAGTTGTGGACGAAACAATCTGATGCTGCAGCAGAATCCGAGTCAAATTACAAGTCCAAAGGTGTTACATCACCTCCACTTGGGCCCATTGGCCTTGTACGACCTAGATTTAGTTTTAGGCTGCCTTGGGACGTCCTCCCACCTCCTTGGCCGCCATCCCTTGCTCCTATATAAGTAGATCCATCTAGTAGCTTTTCCTTGGGTTTTGTTTGGATTAAAAGTTCGCCATAGCTGCAACTTCCCGTACTTCGTTTGTGTTCAACGACCAAACAAAGGCGTCACAGAACCCCACCTTGATCAATAAAGCTTTCATCTTATATTCGCAATATCCAGATTGCAATCTCAGTTTCTTGCTTGTTCTTCGTTTGCTCGCAGGAAACAGACCCTCGTGGTCAGGTTGATCGTGCTCCGGCGTGGTCAATAACCTCTCGGAGTTGGTTTAGCGATTGCTAAGGCGCGACGTCCTCGCACGTTCGTAGTCGGATCGTCAAAGTCGACTGCCACCAAAGCGATATCCATCATCTCATCGAAAGACGGGACACCTTTGCCTCTATCACCTTCCTTCTCCTGCCTTTCTCTCCCTCTCTCTCTCTCTCTCTCTCGTGCACTCTCTCTCTCTCTCTCTCAAATCCATCTGTCGTCTCTATTCTCGTCTCGTAGGAAGCCTCGAGGGGTTGCGCTCGTCCCCGCCGGCAAGCTCACAGCCGCCGTGGATCCTCACCTCTGCGCCCTAGATCCGGCCCCTCCATCGGATCCCGCCATCCTAGTCATGTTCCCCGTCGTCCAGGACCTCCTCCATGCGCCAAGACCCACCGCCACCGCTGCAAAATGTTGACAGGACGCCATGGACGCCCGCCCTGCAGGAGCTTCGCCCGATCCTCTACCTCGCCGCAGTCGCCCTCTGCTGCGACAAGCACCGACGCGCCAAGATGTCGTCTCCTTCCTTGCCAACAAGTCCCTGCATCGCTGTCCTTGCACCTGCCGGCCTCCCCGCTTCTGCTCCCTGAGACCGCCACCGCTTCTTCCTGTACGAGAGGAGGACGAGCGCGTCACTCGCAGACCTCCTATGCTCGCACGCATGTGTGAGGAGGACATCAATACCATTGTTACACCCACAACCCCTGCTGCTATACATACTGGACCAATTACTAAAGCTCGCGCACACCAATTAAATTATCAGGTACTTTCGTTTCTTGGTAACGATTCTAATGTTCATGAGAATATGATGCTACCTAAATTGGATACATTTGTTTTGCTTAAAAATGAAGGGCCTAGCTTGGACAAGAAAGATGAACCTTGGAGCAAGTTCAAGCATG
>NW_021203161.1:0-781 GCF_002162155.2 Triticum dicoccoides
CTTTAGTCGCGGTTGGAGAGGCGGACCGCGACTAAAGGTACCCTTTAGTCGCGGTCCGCCTCCCCAACCGGGACTAAAGGGTTTTGGCGCCGCTTCCGTTCCCGCGCAGAAAGACCCTTTAGTCGCAGTTGGGGACAACAACCGTGACTAAAGGGTACCCTTTAGTCGCGGTCCGCCTCCCCAACCGGGACTAAAGGTCTGTGCTAGAACTGGCGCGGTGCGGTGGGATGTTTAGTCCCACCTCGCTAGCCGAGAGGCTTCGACAGTGGTTTATAAGCGCGGCTGCGCTCACCACTTCGAGCTCCTCTCAAATGCAGGCTTACGGGCCTATTCTGTCACTATGTGCCTGTGGGCCTACTCGGCCTTCTGCGGGCCTGAATCCTGGCCCTTTAATGGGTTTCTAGTCGTATTCAGGCCGTGGTGGCCCAGTAGGCGGCATATTTTCTTTTTTTCTTCCTTTTTTCCTTTTTCCTTTTTTCTTCTGTTTTTTTCCTCTATTTTTTTCTTATGTTTTTCTTCTGTTTGTTTTTTTCTTCTGTTTTTCCTTTTTTCTTCTGTTTTTTTCTTCCTTTTTCCTTCTTTCTTCTTCTTCCTTTTTCCTTTTAAAATCAGAAAAATAAAACTAATTCATTTTAAAATCTTAAAAATACAATTATATATCAAAAAAATCAGAAAAATAAAACTAATTCATTTTAAAACCCCTTGAAGGTTTGACAAAAGGTTTGATACATCATTCAGTTCATCGACCAAATACAAAGTTTGGTACAATAAATTATTACAC
>NW_021203162.1:0-1130 GCF_002162155.2 Triticum dicoccoides
AGTATCTGGTAGATAGTCAGGCTTCTCAGCCTTTTTCATTTATAGTTGTCTGTACTCAGACATGTTAAGCTTCCGCATGTGCTTTGACTTGTATGCTCTGATTGTTGGGTCATGAGACCCATGATTGTAATATCTCGCTCCTCGGAGCCTATTTGAATAAATTACTTGAGTCGTAGAGTCATGTTGTGATGCCATGTTGTATTTGCACATATCGAGCATATTGTGTGTATGCTATTGAAATGCTTGGTATGTGTGGGATCTGACCATCTAGTTGTTTATCTTTAGTAGCCTCTCTTACCGGGAAATGTCTCCTAGTGTTTCCACCGAGCCATGGTAGCTCGCTACTGCTCCGGAACACTTAGGCTGGCCGGCATGTGTCCTTCTTCGTTCCTGTTTCTGTCCCTTCGGGGAAATGTCACGCGATGAATACCGGAGTCCTGTTAGCCCGCTACAGCCCGGTTCACCGGAGTCCTGCTAGCCCAGTGCTACAGCCTGGATTCACTCGCTGATGACCGACACGTTCGATGCTGGGTCATGGATGTCTGTCCCTGTAAGTCTGTGCCACTTTGGGTTTACGACTAGCCATGTCAGCCCAGGCTCCTTATCATATGGATGCTAGCGACACCATCATATACGTGTGCAAAAAGGCGCAAACGGTCCCGGGCCAAGGTAAGGCGACACCTGTGGGAATATCGTGCGTGAGGCCACAAATTGATATGAGCTGTTACATGCTAGATCGATGTGACATTGAGTCGGGGTCCTGACAGAAGATCCTACCGAGTGGAGAGCGACCCTCCCACTCGGAGGCTTAGCTGCAGTCCAGTACTCGCCTAAGTTTGAAGATCCTATCGAGTGGAGAGCGACCCTCCCACTCGGCGGCTTAGCTGCAGTCCAGTACTCGCCTAAGTTTGAAAAATCCTATCGAGTGGAGAGCGACCCTCCCACTCGGGGGCTTAGCTGCAGTCCAGTACTCGCCTAAGTTTGAAAAATCCTACCGAGTGGAGAGCGACCCTCCCACTCGGAGGCTTAGCTGTAGTCCAGTACTCACCTAAGTTGAAAAAATCCTACCGAGTGGAGGGCGACCCTCCCACTCGGAGGCTTAGCTGTAGTCCAGTACTCGCCTAAGTTTG
>NW_021203163.1:0-1042 GCF_002162155.2 Triticum dicoccoides
AGACCAAGTTGGTTAATAAGTCGAGAGGGGTCGAGTTACCGGAACCCAATGTGTGGTAGTATCGAGTCATTGGACAACATACATAGAACTCAGTGCTTAAGGACGGTTCCAATGAGACAACCCACCATGTACTCCTACATGGCCTCTCACCGCTACCTTTACCAAATCGTGTTCACACACCTCACTCTCAGCATCAGAACATATCGTGACACTCCAATTCATTCCCAATGAATCAGACCTGACACAACTCTAAGCAATAGCAGGCATAGCATGGTAGGAACACATCAGTGGCTTCAATCAACTCCTACACATGCTAGTGGGTTTCAACTATTTACTGTGGCAATGACAGGTCATGCAGAGGAATGGGTTCAACTACCGCAGCACAAAGTAGCAGATGAATCGTTGTTGTCCTAATGCAATAACTGAGAGCAGGAGCGAGAGAGTAGGGTTTTATCGAAATGAAAAAGGGGGGTTGCTCGCCTGGTAAATCAACAAGGGAGGCACTGCTTCACAGACAGGTACTCTGGAACGTCTCCGGAGTAGGACCTGTCGAGAAGGAACGGTGCCGGCAATCAATACACAATTATATGCAACAATATGATGCATGAACATGGCATGTAGATGTGATGCTGTTGAGCTAATGCAACTAGTGTTCAATTGGTTTGAAGTCCATTTGAACCAAAGGTTCAAATGCATTTCTAAATTAAGTCTCTTATATATGCCATAATGTGTTTTCCCATATTCAGCATGTATAAGTTGGTTTTTCATGCATGAAACTAGTACAGATGGAAAGATTGCATTTTTCTAATAATTTTTCATATATAAATTATTTTAATCTGAGCTACGGTTGAATTGTTATGAATTTTTGAAGTTTAAATCATTTTCTGGATTTTCTGAATTATTTTAATTCCAGAAAATATATAATTGCGTCAGCATGACGTCATCACTACATCAGCGGGTCAACGCGGCTGTCCAGGTCAAATCTAACGTGTGGGACCCACACGTCAGTGACAGGGGGGTTAACAGGGGTTAATTAGTTTAA
>NW_021203164.1:0-972 GCF_002162155.2 Triticum dicoccoides
TGCTTTCCCTGGATGGTAATGGATACCAACATCATAATCCTTTACCAATTCTAACCAGCGGCGTTGCCGTAAATTTAGTTCTGGCTGCGTAAAAATGTATTTGAGGCTTTTGTGATCCGTATATATCTCACATCGATTCCCAAGTAGAAAATGCCTCCATTCCTTGAGTGCATGAATAACTGCTGCCATTTCTAAATCATGAGTGGGATAATTTTCCTCGTGTTTGCGAAGTTGCCTTGAAGCGTAGGCGACAACCTTGCCTTCTTGCATCAACACGCATCCGAGACCCTTTCTGGATGCGTCACAAAATACTTCAAAATTCTTGTGTATATCGGGTACAATTAATACTGGTGTTGTTGTTAATTTCCGCTTTAGCTCTTGGAAACTTTTCTCGCAGGCTTCTGTCCATTCAAACTTCTTATCTTTCTTGAGTAACTGTGTCATAGGCTTGGATATGGTGGAAAATCCTTCAATAAATCTGCTGTAATATCCTGCCATTCCCAAGAAACTTCGTATGTCTGTTACGCTGGCTGGTGACTTCCAGTCAAGTACGGCCTTGACTTTCTCTGGGTCCACTGCTATACCGTCTTGAGTCAGCACGTGGCCTAGAAAACCTACTTGTCTTAGCCAAAATTCGCACTTGCTGAACTTGGCATACAATTGGTGTTTCCTTAGCTCTCCTAGTACAATCCTGAGATGTTCTGCGTGCTCTTCTGGTGTTTTGGAGTATACCAGAATATCGTCGATGAATACTACGACGAATTTGTCCATAAACTTCATAAATACTTTGTTCATGAGGTGAACAAAATATGCCGGGGCGTTAGTTAATCCAAATGGCATCACTGTGAACTCGTACAGTCCATATCTGGAGGTGAAGGCTGTTTTGGGGATATCTTCCGTTCGTACCTTCAATTGATGGTATCCTGACCTTAAGTCAATTTTTGAGAATACCTTGGCCTGAGCAAGTTGATC
>NW_021203165.1:0-1172 GCF_002162155.2 Triticum dicoccoides
GAAGACAGACGCGGATGGTAATGTGACCATCTATAAAGCTCGGCTTGTCGCTAAGGGTTATCGACAAGTTCAAGGGGTTGACTACGATGAGACTTTCTCACCGGTAGCGAAGCTGAAGTCCGTCCGAATCATGTTAGCAATTGCCGCATTCTATGATTACGAAATATGGCAAATGGACGTCAAAACGGCATTCCTTAATGGTTTCCTTAAGGAAGAATTGTATATGATGCAGCCGGAAGGTTTTGTCGATCCTAAGAATGCTGACAAAGTGTGCAAGCTCCAACGCTCGATTTATGGGCTGGTGCAAGCATCTCGAAGTTGGAACATTCGCTTTGATGAGATGATCAAAGCGTTTGGGTTTACACAGACTTATGGAGAAGCCTGCGTTTACAAGAAAGTGAGTGGGAGCTCTGTAGCATTTCTCATATTATATGTAGATGACATACTTTTGATGGGAAATGATATAGAACTCTTGGACAGCATCAAGGCCTACTTGAATAAAAGTTTTTCAATGAAGGACCTTGGAGAAGCTGCTTATATATTAGGCATCAAAATCTATAGAGATAGATCGAGACGCCTCATAGGTCTTTCAGAAAGCACATACCTTGATAAGATATTGAAGAAGTTCAATATGGATCAATCCAAGAAGGGGTTCTTGCCTGTGTTACAAGGTATGAAATTGAGCTCAGCTCAATGTCCGACCACGGCAGAAGATATAGAAGAGATGAGCGTCATCCCCTATGCCTCAGCCATAGGTTCTATTATGTATGCCATGCTGTGTACCAGACCTGATGTTAACCTTGCCTTCAGTTTGGTAGGAAGGTACCAAAGTAATCCCGGCAAGGAACACTGGACAGCGGTCAAGAATATCCTGAAGTACCTGAAAAGGACTAAGGAAATGTTTCTCGTTTATGGAGGTGACGAAGAGCTCGTCGTAAAGGGTTACGTCGACGCTAGCTTCGACACAGATCTGGATGACTCTAAGTCACAAACCGGATACGTGTATATTTTGAATGGTGGGGCAGTAAGCTGGTGCAGTTGCAAGCAAAGCGTCGTGGCGGGATCTACATGTGAAGCGGAGTACATGGCAGCCTCGGAGGCAGCACATGAAGCAATATGGGTGAAGGAGTTCATCACCGACCTAGGAGTCATACCCAATGCGTCGGGGCCGA
>NW_021203166.1:0-1244 GCF_002162155.2 Triticum dicoccoides
CGTCCAGGAGTTGCAAGTAGTTTCTGGTGTTTGTAGCCTACTGGAGGCCGTGGACAGCGCTGACCGTAGGGGTGGGCTGTGATGCGGTAGGTACGTGGCCGGGTGTACCGAATACCCGTTAGGTATCTCGGGAACCCTGTTCACATCGTTCGGGGCCGTATGGGAAACCTCGGCCGGACTCCCTGCGGATGGAACCTGAATAGGCGATAAACCTGGACTGGAGGCTTAGGTGATTAGGTAGGTCGTGGCCGACACCCACGTTGGGCTTCCGCTTGAAGGTTGCCGAGTACATGTCGTGTAAACGACGATAAGTGGTGAGAGCGTGTATGAAGAAGTACACCCCTGCAGGGTTAACATGATCTATTCGAATAGCCGCGTCCGCGGTAAAGGACTACTTGGTTGCCTATACAGTTCATAGACAAGTAAATGGAAACTATTAAAAGCCTCAAGATAAGAGTGAGTGCCGAGGATGGCTCTTCCGTAGGAAGACGGAGGTGGATCCTCGGTGGTGTATTGAAGTGGTGAGTAGTGGACTCGTGTGCGCAAAACCATTTCAAGTTGGGGTATCGTAGAATAGCCTAGCCAAGAGTCAAAGCTGGCTTGCTGCAATAACTCCACCAACCCTTCTTGATACTATGCATGTATGTAGGATCTGATGTAAGTCTTGCTGAGTACCTTAGTACTCATGTTGCTATAATCTACATTTTTTACAGAAGACGCTGCAACCCCTTCTGATGGGTTCTATGTAGACGTTGACATCAACGAGTAGGCTAAAGACCCAGGTGGTGACCCTGAGCTTGTGAAGGACCACGTAGTATAGCTAGGCTTTCCAAGCCTCTTTTATTTTACTAGTTGTCTGTACTCAGACAAGTTACTTCCGCTGCTGGTTTGTATGACTGTATGACTTGTATGTTGGGTCGTGAGACCCGTACCTTTGTGTATGTTATGTATGGCTCACTGAGCCTTAAATAAAGTACTTGTGTCGTAGAGTCATGTTGTGATGCTTCGTTGTAATTGCACATATCGAGCATATTGTGTGTATGATTGAAATGCTTGGTATGTGTGGGATCTGACTATCTAGTTGTTTATCTTTAGTAGCCTCTCTTACCGGGAAATGTCTCCTAGTGTTACCGCTGAGCCATGGTAGCTTGCTACTGCTCTGGAACACTTAGGCTGGCCGGCATGTGTCCTTCTTCGTTCCTGTGTCTGTCCCTTCGGGGAAATGTCACGCTTTGAGTACCGGA
>NW_021203167.1:0-496 GCF_002162155.2 Triticum dicoccoides
GCGTGGGCGGCGGGGGTCGGGGCGGCGGCCTCGTGTGTCTGGCGAGGGAGGGAGGGACGAAAGGGGATCTTTGGCGAGGGAGAGGGAGGACTTAGCTATAGGGGGAAGCTTACTAATGGCGCACCACCCATCGATGCGCGATTAGAAATCTTTTTTTAGATAGCAATGGCGCACCCACCGCCGGTGTGCCATTAGAAATCTTTTTTTAGATAGCAATGGCGCACCACCAGGCCGGTGCGCCATTAGTATATTTATTATTATTATTTTCTAATAAATGAATATGAATATGAAACAGTAATATTTTTTTATAAAAACAGTAATAATTGTTGTTTAACAACAATTGTAGTCTACAATTTTTTATAATTATTTTTTAGAAAATGAATATGAATATGAAACAATAATAATTTTTTATAAAAACAATAATAAGTTTTTAAAAAATATCATCAAATTTGTTATTTGAAAATATCATAGGTGGCGGCGGTGGAGCGGGGGAGGG
>NW_021203168.1:0-653 GCF_002162155.2 Triticum dicoccoides
AACACCCGCAGGTTTGGCCGATTCTGGCCCGTTTCGTGGACTAACTCACTGTTTTGGGGTCCCGGAGTGATTTGCACGATTAACGAACCCTGGGGTGCGTTTACGTGTCGGTCATCAACACTCACGGTTTTTGTCGATTCTGACCTGTTTCGTGGACTATTACTCACCGTTTTGGGGTTCGAAAGTGATTTCCATTCTTGTTGAACCCCAAGGTGCGCTTACGTGTTGGTCATCAACACTCACAGTTTTGGCCATTCTGGCCCGTTTCGTGGACTATTACTCACTGTTTTGGGGTCCCGGAGTGATTTCCTCGAGTAACGAACCCAATGGTGCGTTTACGTGTCGGTCATCAACACTCGCAATTTTGGCCGATTCTGACCCGTTTCGTGGACTATTACTCATCGTTTTGTGGCCCCAAAGCGATTTCAATAGTTGTTGAACCCTAAGGTGCGCTTACATGTCGGTCATCAACACTCACAGTTTTGGCCGATTCTGGCCCGTTTCATGGGTATTACTCACTATTTGGGGTCCCAAAGTGATTTTCACGATTAACGAACCCTGGGGCGTTTATGTGTCGGTCATCAACACTCGCGATTTTTGTCGATTCTGACCCGTTTCGTGGACTATTACTCACCGTTTTTGGGTCCCAAAGC
>NW_021203169.1:0-2826 GCF_002162155.2 Triticum dicoccoides
GTCCGTTTAGGGTCGCGCGATGGAGTTGGCCTTAGCGCCTCTAATTGCGGTGCACAAAGCGACCTAGGTATAGCAGTAGGTGTAGGCATTAGGTGGTGATGACGGCCTGTCCCCTACAGCAGAGGAGCGAAAGACGGGTCAGTAGCTGTCAAAGCGGTGCTTGTTGTACTTGGCTGCTCACTATTCCTGCAGGGTGTTGTCGTGTCATGCACAATGAACTGACTTCTAAGGAAATAGTTTCTTCGTACGCCTGATGACAAAAGTTCTAGCCACGGCAGTCCGTCTAGAAAATGGAAATTTTTGCACCCCAAATTTCCTCCGCATCCGTTTTCGGACAGGGACTAGACACAATAGGGAAGCGCGACATCTAACCGAAGCGTGTATATGTCCATCAACAAATGCACATTCAAAGTACGTTGATCCACACAACACGTCGGATCACATCCGCGCCGGATCATATCCCCGATAACAACGAAAAAAAGCAGATATGCTTAGTTTTTACATGCCCGAACCAAAAGAACATTAGTCTGACAGTCCGTGCATTTCTGCACTGCCGGACCAGCAATGCCAGCGAGCTGCTCTATGATCAAGGAGGTGCCGTCGGCGCCGCGTAGGCAGCCTCCGCCTCCGCCATGTCCTTATCTTCCATCGCCGCCAACTCATCTTTATGCCGCTCCAACATCTGGTAGCGGACCGATTGCACGATAATTCTAGCGCCGGCATCCAAAGAGTCGATATTCAAGGTCAATATCTTGGCGTCCTGCGCATTGGTAGCGATCTTCACCCTTTCTTCCTCAAGCACGCCCTTCTTCTCCTCGAGCATCGGTTCCTCTCTTCGATAATGGTCCTCCTCTCTTCGAACTTGATCTTTTGATCTTCTTCTCCGTCGCGTCCATCAACTGCTTGAACCTCTCCGACTTCCTCTCCTCCTTGATGTTCGAGCGCCTCATGCATGGCTCCTCCTTCTTCGCCAAGATCTCCTCGAACCTCTCCGTGAGTTTGGCCACCACACCTACTCGCTTCGCCCACCCCTCCTCCCACTTCTTGGCCCGTAAATTTCTTCTAACCTTTTTTGGTGGTTCTTGGGTTGGCTCCATAGGGTCACCGGTTTCGTCCTCATTGGCTTATAGGGCGGCGGTCTTGGCAATAAAAATGTTCCACTTCAGTTGCCCATTCAACTTCAACCAACAATGAATGACGGTGAAGGACTTTTTCTCCAACTTCTTGTACATCACACAAGCACGAGTAGGCTACAAAGTGAAACAATGCATATCCGCCTAGTGAGAAACAAAGCAATACATGCCGCCTAGTGATCAACAAAACTAAAGCATATCCAGCTCGTGATCAACAAAATGAAGCATATCCAACTAGTGATCAACAAAACTAAAGCATATCCGGCTAGTGATCAACAAAACTAAAGCATATCCGGCTAGTGATCAACTTACTCGCTAGGTGATCTGTGCACCGCTAGGCCACCATGCGATGATATGCTTCAAGTGCCCGCAATACTTAGAGACGTCCTCTTGGATGGTGTACCGTCGATGGTTGAGGGACTTCCAGTCACGGTTGCAGATCAACGCGTCGGAGTAGGGAGCGCAATGTTCATGCTCATGGAACCATATGTGAATGTTCCTCCAAAAGTTGAGCCCTTTTGCTCTGTGCCGTGGAGAAGATCAGGGCTAGTGGCCAACCAATCATCGCACAACAGCTCGTCCTCCCGCATGTTGAAACTTTCTCCTCTACCTTTCTTCTTCTGATCGTCGGCTATATCATCCGAATCATCGTCATCGAAGTCCTCCTCTTCTTGCTCCTGCTCTCCCTTTGGAAGCTACTCTACTGCGGCCCAATGCTGCTGTTGCTGTGTGCCATCGCCGGTCTAGGTGTAGGACTGTTGGGTGGCCATCTGGGTCTAGAACTGTTGCTGCTGGTAGTTGTCGGACTGGGTGGGATCCGAGTCTTCGACCTGCACGTCCTCATAGCCCCCTCCTCCTCCCTCTCCTCCGTCGTCGATGATTTTGAGCATCTCCTTGTTTGCATCATACACCAGCTCTCTGGGCATTACAACGAACAGCGGGGGACACCCATCTGCTACCCGGCCACCGATCGAGCCCGGGCAAGTGGCGACGAAGAATACTCAGAGAAAAGTGGTGCCTCATTAACATCGACGATGTAAGGCACCATACCGGCGGGGGTTTCGAGATGCTTGGCGGCGTAGTATTACGGAGGCTTGTAAAGCTCCGGCCACGGTGATGTCGGTACTATCGGCGTGCCGATCTGCCGACGTCCACCACAGCCAGCCGACCACCTCGTCCACCATGACCTCCACGCCAATCGCCACTACCAGGCCCACCGGTGGCCAACCGCTTCTTGAGCTGCTCCTCCTTTGCGGCCTTCGATTTGACGCGACAATTTTTCCATGTCTTCGAACTGATCTTCCGGGCAAACGTGATGCTTGGATCCTCCAGCACCTCTGTCAAGTTCTTCGACGGTTACATGCGTTGGCGGCGAAAGAAAAGAGAGGGTGGGAGACATGAGTGGGAATTGGGCAGAGAGCGGGAGATTTTGGCGTTGAAACAGTGCAGATGCTACAAAAGCGCGGGCTCCACCTTCCTTTTGGGTGGGCCATGATGGCAGAGAGCGACGTTTCGCGTGACCGGACTCCCGCAAAGCCCCCACGTTTGTCTTTGGTTTGCGGGAGAAATTAGGTCCGAACCGCTCCGTGGACTGATACAGGTCGACGTTGAATGGCTTCCGCTGTCCAGACAGTGCGACACGGATCATTGCGGGAGGTTTGAGGGTCGGCGTTGGAGATGCCCTTAACTCATT
>NW_021203170.1:0-1174 GCF_002162155.2 Triticum dicoccoides
TAGAGTAAAACTAGCGCGACAACCGTCTCGTTTGCACACCGCAGCACCGGTCCCGCGAACCCCCGAGCTCCGGCCGCCGCTGGGGTCGATACCGCGCTCAACTCCGGCCACCCCACGCCCTCTCGTGGGTCCCCCTAGATGCGCGGGAGCACGGGCTCACCCCTGGTGCCCTCAGCGCGACCAGCCGCGGGCTGTAGCGCCGTCCCGAGCAACTCCGGCGAGGTCTCGCCGTCGCCGTGGTCGCCGGCGTCACTAGCTGACGTGGCGCTGATTTAGTTAGCACTAATGACCACGCTAAACACCCCCACAGACACTGACAGCAGGCCCCGTAGCGGGTCAAAGCCCGAGTCAACGCGGGATTAGCCCCTGTGTCACTGACGTGTGGACCCCACACGTCAGGTTTGACCCTGACCGGCCCCTGTTGACTTGCTGACGTCATGCCGACGTCATGCTGACGCAGTAAAGTATTTCTGGAATTAAATAAATTAGGAAATGATTTATAATTCTAGAAAATTGTATAAAATTCAATAAATCATAGAAAATTAACCGTAACTCCAAATTAAATAAATTATATATGAAAAATTATCAGAAAAATTCAAGGAATCCATCTGTACCATTTTCATGCATGTTAGAACAACTTATATATGCTGTTTAGCACAAATAAATTAAAGGGCATTTAAATAATCACATATGGAGTTTGAATTTGAATCTTGTATTCACCAACTTCATTTAATCTGTTGCTAGTTGCATTAGCTCAAAACACATTCATATTGCCATGTCATGAGCATGCATCATATTGTGCATTTCATTGATTGCATTTCTTCTTTGTTGTCGGTATCTGTTCCCTCCCGGTAGACGATGTTCCGATGTGGTGATCGTTGACACTGATGAAGACTCAATGTTATCTTCAGAAGTGCCAGGCAAGCAAAACCCCCTTGTTCATTCCGATACAATCCCACTCTCTCGCTCCTGCTCTCTTTTACTGCATTAGGACAACACCGATTCAACTGTTACATGCTGCGGTAGTTGAACCCCTTTATCCTCTGCATGACCTGTCATTGCCACAGTAAATAGATGAAACCCACTAGCATGAGTAGGAGTTGTTTGAGCCCTGTTGTGCCTACTCATTCATGTTTGTTTGTCATGCCTGCTACTGCTTAGAGTTGAGTCAGGT
>NW_021203171.1:0-1513 GCF_002162155.2 Triticum dicoccoides
TATCTCTTTGTGATGGACCCTTTTTTCCTTAGGTTGTCATGATACTCTACCGGGTGGCTTCCAGGATCGACCTTGACACCATGAAGAACATCCATTTCCAAGGTACGGACATAAACCAAACTCTGTTTGCTCTACCAAGAATCTGTACAGTATCACATCGACAAGTGTCTCAGCCTGGAGCTGTGCATCGTCCTCGTCTTGAAGCATTGTCGAACAACCATAGTCGGGCTGCCGAGCAGTGTTTTTTTCCTTTTGTGCCTTCGGCGACCACGGCGCAGAGACAATACCGTCCAACACGAGTTTGGTCAGCGAAGAAGCTTTGCTTATGCCAGCACTCACTGCCGCGGCGCCTCCGTTGGCCGCTTCTTCCACTCGAACATATAGGTAAGCCACTTTAGTTCCTCTCCCCTGCCCTTTCTTATCCTCTATGTGCCCACATCCATCAAGCCTTGGTTGCATTTTGTCATTGGTTGGCTTCTATGACGATAGAAGTTTCATGCTGCATGATAATTAGTGCAGCCGTAGGAATTGAGTTGATGGTCAGTATTTTACGCTTGATACCAGAACCACTAATCATGGAGGAAGTGTTTAAGTGGTTAGTAAGTGACGCATGAGATGAAACTTCAATCATTTGAATTTCTCTTTGTTGTGAATTAGATACCACGGAGTATGCATTGTGGATGTTTGCTCTATTGGAAAATGTTTTGTTGTTTCTCTATTTTATATGTCAAAGTCAATGTTTTAAATAGCGGTGGACCTCCAAATCAGCTATAGCTGAGCTATAGTGGGCTATAGCGGGGCTATAGCCGGCTATTTAAAACTATGGTCAAAGTACGTTATGCTATTCTATTTTTTCTGTTTAAAACTTTTAGCAGACAGTTTGCACTATCTATTCACTGTCGGCTGGACCGTGTCAAAGTGCCCAGGTCATTGTTCCCAATAGGGTGTTCGACTCATTTCAAAGTTAGTTGGATTGGATCAACACCTTGTCGATCTGAAGCAACATTAGGTGCTACTTTGGCCTTTATCTCCTTTCTATGACTGATTTGGTGGCTTAAAATATCCATTGTTGGCCCTTTGAGCTTAGTAAATGTTAGGTATTTTCTTGATTGTCTCTTTATAAGAGGCACCGAGTTTCTTTCGGGTTTATACCTTGTTTGTTCTAAATTTTGTTAGCCGCAGGGGCACTGAGTTTAGTTTCTTCTAAATGGAAGATTATGTGTCCTAACAGAATGCCGTTGCTACATGTAGTGGTTAGTTTTCTGACGTCGCTCCTCGAGGAAGATGCATTTAAAACCCATGGCATCGCATGTGACTCAGCATGTATTCTTCAACTCCAGTTCGAATGTCCCAAAGCCTGTAGTCAAATTATGGGCCACAATTTGAGAGGACTTGTTTGATGTATGGCATAAACTTTCTTGTGTGTATGTGTTTCTACAATTGGTTTATAAAATATTCACTGGTGAAAGTGTGAGACATAACTGCGCATATTGTCTCCGATTTCTTTTTTTTT
>NW_021203172.1:0-1174 GCF_002162155.2 Triticum dicoccoides
TAGAGTAAAACTAGCGCGACAACCGTCTCGTTTGCACACCGCAGCACCGGTCCCGCGAACCCCCGAGCTCCGGCCGCCGCTGGGGTCGATACCGCGCTCAACTCCGGCCACCCCACGCCCTCTCGTGGGTCCCCCTAGATGCGCGGGAGCACGGGCTCACCCCTGGTGCCCTCAGCGCGACCAGCCGCGGGCTGTAGCGCCGTCCCGAGCAACTCCGGCGAGGTCTCGCCGTCGCCGTGGTCGCCGGCGTCACTAGCTGACGTGGCGCTGATTTAGTTAGCACTAATGACCACGCTAAACACCCCCACAGACACTGACAGCAGGCCCCGTAGCGGGTCAAAGCCCGAGTCAACGCGGGATTAGCCCCTGTGTCACTGACGTGTGGACCCCACACGTCAGGTTTGACCCTGACCGGCCCCTGTTGACTTGCTGACGTCATGCCGACGTCATGCTGACGCAGTAAGGTATTTCTGGAATTAAATAAATTAGGAAATGATTTATAATTCTAGAAAATTGTATAAAATTCAATAAATCATAGAAAATTAACCGTAACTCCAAATTAAATAAATTATATATGAAAAATTATCAGAAAAATTCAAGGAATACATCTGTACCATTTTCATGCATGTTAGAACAACTTATATATGCTGTTTAGCACAAATAAATTAAAGGGCATTTAAATAATCACATATGGAGTTTGAATTTGAATCTTGTATTCACCAACTTCATTTAATCTGTTGCTAGTTGCATTAGCTCAAAACACATTCATATTGCCATGTCATGAGCATGCATCATATTGTGCATTTCATTGATTGCATTTCTTCTTTGTTGTCGGTATCTGTTCCCTCCCGGTAGACGATGTTCCGATGTGGTGATCGTTGACACTGATGAAGACTCAATGTTATCTTCAGAAGTGCCAGGCAAGCAAAACCCCCTTGTTCATTCCGATACAATCCCACTCTCTCGCTCCTGCTCTCTTTTACTGCATTAGGACAACACCGATTCAACTGTTACATGCTGCGGTAGTTGAACCCCTTTATCCTCTGCATGACCTGTCATTGCCACAGTAAATAGATGAAACCCACTAGCATGAGTAGGAGTTGTTTGAGCCCTGTTGTGCCTACTCATTCATGTTTGTTTGTCATGCCTGCTACTGCTTAGAGTTGAGTCAGGT
>NW_021203173.1:0-1841 GCF_002162155.2 Triticum dicoccoides
GCGAGCGCATCCGCGGTGGCCGGAGTTCGGACATGGAAGGGGTCGTCGCTACGATGCACTAGAGGAGAAACCGAAGGGTGCTGCGTGCTCCTGGGAGTTCAGCAAACACGGTGACACGCTCAGGCGTGAGCTGGGGTGGCCCTGGCCACGGTGGTGGAGAACCACGGCGGCGATGAGCTCTCGGGTCTGGTGGTTAGTGCGGCTACGACACGAAATCGAGGAAGGGAGGAGAGGGGAAGCGACGAGGTGCTCACGGCGGAGTCGAGGCGGAGCTCATCAGGCTCGGGGAAGCGTCGGGGACGGCGTACGGTCGCCGACGATCTCGGTGGAGTGGCGGCGCGGTCGAGCTCGGTGGCGAGGCTCCACTGCTTCCGACAATGCGTGGCTCGTCGAGGAGGAAGAGGGGGACAAGGCGGAGCTTCTTAGCACGTCGGCGAGGCGTGGGGTGGCCGGTGGCCGTGGTGGACGGCATCGGTGGCGATGAGCCCCGCTCGGTGGTGAGAGAGAAGGATCCAGGGAAGGGGATGAGGGCGAGGGAGAAAGCGAGAGGGGGTCCAGGGTGTCGTGGCGTCGTCTGGGCGCGTCGGGGCAGCGGCAAGAAGCAGGAGGTGGCGGGGCGCGTGCTCGCGCGCGGTGGCCACGCGCCTCTCATCCTCCTAGCAGGAGGTTGAGGGTGACTAGCACGGCACTGTGGGCTGGGCCGCACAGTAGCAGGCCGGCCAGGCTGGACAGGTAAGCGACAGGTAGGTCTTCTGCTCTTTTTTTATTTTTCTTTTGTTTTGTTGTATTTAATTGCCACTGAATTCAAATTCAAACAAATTTGAAAACAGTGCCAAAACTCCCCTGGATATTTTTAAGTCACTTAATGGACTTCTCCCCATAAACATAAAATATCTCAGGGCATTTGAAAATATATTCATTATATATTATGAATATAATTCCAAATTCAAATAGAATATGATTTAAATTCAATGTCCCAAAATATTCGAAAAAATGTTCCAGAATTTTGGTTTGATATATATCTCTTGCCAAAATTACCAAAATGATTTTTAGGGCATTTTGGAATCACTGAATGCAATTTGAAGGGTTCTTGCCCTTCTTTTAAAAGTTTTGAGGCTTTCTAATTTCTTCAGTTCATGTTTCGGAAATTTAGACATGATTCATGAGTGCTCTATGATGCAACTAATACAAGCAATAATCTAGGGCTGTGACACGGGCTTCCGCTGCATCGCCTTGTCGGGCCGCAGTGCCGCCATCCTATTGTTCTTTTGTCAGCTGCACCGATCTGCGTCACCGCTGCATAGCCCCTCCGGGCCGTAGTACCACGGTCCGCGGTCCCCCGTCGCCCCGTGACCGTCCGCTCCACGCCGTCCCGTGGCTGCACCGACCATCGCAGCCGCTGCGTCGCCCCGTCGGGCCATGGCGAGCGTGGCACGCGGTCCACACAACTGTCCCGAGTCGTTCCCGCGGATGCACCGACACGGGTTCCGTTGCTGTGCCGCCCCTTCGGGTCATCGCGTCGCAGCCCCCGGTCCCCGCCGCCGCCCCGAGGTCTTCCCGCCGTTGCCCCGACCCGCCTGCCGCCGCTGAGTCGCCCCTTCGGGCAGTATCGCCTTGGCTTGCGGTCCACTTCGTCGTTCCCGCGTGTCGACTTCCTGTGGTATGTGTCGCGCCATCTCCCATGGCGCGGGAACGCCACCGTTCACGCCGGTCTTCATCACGTTGTCGGGTTCTTCGCCTCCTTCGAGCATCGCTGCCGCGCTCCTCACCTAGTCGCCGCCGCCGTCAGGCCGCCGCTGCCACTCTTCTTCGGTCGCCACCGCCACTACCCCCGTAGCCGC
>NW_021203174.1:0-1695 GCF_002162155.2 Triticum dicoccoides
GTCTCCCGCGATCGACAAAGCCCATGAATTGACTCTGGATCCTGTCATCATTAGTAGAACAAGAAACAAAATCCAAAAATAATGTTCCTATAACTACTAGGATGTGGTGGTAAAACACTCACAGTAAAGCAAATATCAATGTCTTACAAGTTCTTACCATGCAGCAGGCGGTGATCGGCAACCAGCGGTGTCAAGTAACTCCGAATATTGAGTAAAGCGATTGCCAGGGGAGCGTACGTATACATGGTGTAGAAATATGTGGAGCTGGGTTGGCTATATATGGTAGCAAAAGATTAGGAATAATCAATTCAAAGATGCAATGTTGAATAAACGCTCAACGACGGTACTGTGCTGGTCCTAGGCTAGACCGGACTAGAGACGCGAGCCTAGAACACTAATGAGGTCACGGCGTAGCACAACTAGCATCAATGAAGGATACTAAGTAGCTCTTGACAGCAAGATATAAGTGAAGATCACAAAGGCAGTGAAGATAATGATGAAAAACAACTGCCAAGCAGGATGTACAACAACTCTCTCTCCAACTTTCCTCTTGAAAAGTTTGAGACAATTTTCTGATAAATTCTTTCAAAGAATGCTACTAACTCAAGCTTTCCAATGCAAAAATAATCACTCAATTCCGAGTTGATATGAGGAGTCAAAGAATTCTAAAACTGGCCTGAAAAATTGGAACAAGTTGTGTTCATGAACTTCGGAGGGCAAAAAGACCTATTTAGAAGCCGATTTTCAGGTGTCAAATATTGAAATAGCTTCTGCAACTATTTAGATGCGGCTCGTCGCTATCTTCAATTTGAGTACTCACGGAGCCAAAACGGACTTCGTATGAGGAAGATACACCTGTTTTACTGAACAGTGCGCAAAACAGATTCCAATCCGAATTCAGGTACGAGATTGATTCTAGATAGATCCAAATTTTTTTTCTTCTCTCTTTTTTTTTCTCACGCCTTTTTTTTCTTTTCCTTTCTTTTTTTTTCTCTGACTTTTTTTTTACTTTTTTTTCTCTCGTTTTTTTTTCTCTATCTTTTTTTTCTCTCTCCCTCTTTCCAAAACAAACTAGATAAGATGTAGATTGGATCAAGCGAAGATGGGAACGATCTCAACTATGATTATGACAATGAACGGTGGGTAGCACGTGGAGGAAATTGATGGATGGGTGGTGGACAGCGGAAGGGATAACGATGCAGCGGCGACGTGACTAATGTGAACAGAACTCGAAACTCTAAACGACCTAGACACTAAGACCAGCAACTCGACACGACGATGCAACCGATAATTCAACTATGCAAGCAATGAAAAGAAAATTACAAAGGCTCAGACTGGCTTGGACAAAGGATGAATAGATCTAACTCTTTTTTGTGGATTTTTCTTGGACAATAGGTAAGAAAATAAATCTAATCTAGGAAAACTGGAAATTCTCACCGAGCAACCTGAAAACTGATACCACTTGATAGAGACGGGGGTGTCCCGATCTTTCGATGAGATGATAACTATCGATTTGGTGGAGACGACTTTGACAATCCGACTACGAACGTGCACAACGTTGCGCCTTAGCAATCGCTAAACCAATCTCCTGAGGTTACTGACGATGCTGGAAGCACGGTCAGCCTGACCACAAAGGTCTATTCCTGCAAGCAATCGAAGAACGAGCAAGAATATGATAAAGCAATCTGAATATTG
>NW_021203175.1:0-937 GCF_002162155.2 Triticum dicoccoides
AATTTATCCAAATACTCCATGAAGATTGAGTTCATTAACCGAGAAAAGGTGGCTGGAGCGTTGGTTAAACCGAAGGACATGACGGTGTACTCGTATTGGCCATAACGAGTGACAAAGGCCGTTTTAGGAATGTCCCCGTTTCTGATTTTGATTTGATGGTAGCCCAACCTCAAATCCATCTTGGAGAAGACTGAGGATCCAGCGAGCTGATCATACAGGTCGTTGATCCTGGGAAGCGGGTATTTGTTCTTGATTGTGACCAAATTGACAGGTCGGTAATCTACAACCATCCGGTCCGTACCATCCTTCTTCTTGACGAATAGGACGGGGCAAGCCCACGGAGATGAGCTAGGTCGGATGAAACCCTTTTTCAAGGACTCATCGAGTTGTTTCTTAAGCTCGGCTAGTTCTAGGGGTGCCATCTTATAAGGCCTTCTAGCAATCGGAACGGTTCCTGGAATGAGGTCTATTACAAACTCAACATCCCTGTCAGGTGGAACACCTGGCAATTCCTCTGGAAAGACATCCGGGAAGTCACGGACTACTGGAACGTCCTCAAGGTCTGGCAAAGGGCTGGCGTTAAGAGAATATAATTGTCGCTTGGCTATTCGGGTCAAGACATTGACTATCTTTCCCGAAGGATGGGTGAGTTGAACAGTCCTAGAGAAGCAATCGATTTGGGCATGATGAGCCGACATCCAGTCCATACCCAGAATGATATTAATATCTGAAGATTTAAGGGCTATCAAAGACGCGAGGAAAACAAGTCTGTCGACTTGGATCTCATTTCCATAGCTTACCCTAGAGGTCTGCCATCTAGAACCAGGGGTAGAGATTTCCATAGTGGATGGCATGTCACAGAATGCAACGTTATGCAATCGAGCATAACTTTCGGATATAAAAGAATGAGAGGCTCCTGTATCGAAAAGAACAGATG
>NW_021203176.1:0-1717 GCF_002162155.2 Triticum dicoccoides
TCCTGCCCACTGTACAGTCACTCTGCAAGCTATGGCTTCTGACAGGAGATGGCTTAGGCGCCACACACTACTTGTCCGGCTGCAGGAAGCATTTCATAGTGCAAGGCGGCAAGTCCCCGGGCCGACCTGTCTAGCCCGGCGCCAAGCGGCATAACAAAGAGTAATATACTCGTAGGCATAATTTTTATCATATAGCAAAAGAGGGCAGTCCCCGAGCTCGTCTCGGGGGGCCGAAGCCTTGGTACTTTAATACAAAAGGTAGCATGGTACATACTGCATTAACTATAAAATCTTCGGAGGAGATTTGCATTCCATGGCTGGTCTGTCTCTTTGCCGGAGTCGTCCCTCTTGTGTGCTCGGGGCTTCTGAGCGTCAATCAGGTAGTAGAGTCGTTGCCCAGTACTTTGCTGATGATGAAAGGGCCTTCCCAAGGCGCCGACAGCTTGTGCTGGCCGGCTGTTCGCTCGATCAGTCGGAGCACAAGGTCGCCCTCTTGGAAAGATCTCGGCTTGACCTTCCTGTTGTAGTATCGGCGCAAGTTCTGCTGGTAGATGCTGGACCGGCTAAGTGCCAATAGCCGGCCCTCTTCCAGCAGATCGACGCCATCTTGACATGCTTCTTCTGCTTCCTCCTCGGTGTAAATGGTGACTCGCGGGGAGTCGAACTCTATGTCCGTTGGGATGACGGCTTCAGCACCGTAGACGAGGAAGAAAGGCGTAAAGCCGGCTGACTTGTTTGGAGTCGTGCGCAGGCTCCAGAGGACGGCTGGCAACTCATCGAGCCAGCAACCAGCCGAACTCTCCAGAGGCTCGACCTGTCAGGGCTTGATGCCGGACAGGATGAGGCCATTTGCTCGCTCCACCTGGCCGTTTGACTGTGGATGGGCGACGGACGCTAGGTCCAGTCGGATGCCCTGTGTTGCGCAAAAACGGGCCAAAGCGCCTTTGGAAAAATTTGTGCCATTGTCGGTGATGATGCTGTGTGGTATGCCATACCGAATTGTGATATCGGAGATGAAGGTCATGGCAGTCGGACCGTTCAGTTTCTTGATCGGCTTTGCTTCTATCCACTTGGTGAACTTGTCCACTGCGACAAGTAAGTGAGTTAACCCACCTCGTGCCGTCTTGAATGGTCCCACCATGTCTAGACCCCAAACTGCGAAAGGCCAGGCAATGGGGATGGTCTTGAGTGCAGAAGCCGGCTGATGCGGCTTGGAGCGGAACTTCTGGCACCCTTTGCATTTTTGGACCAATTCCTTGGCCTCTTCTAAGGCCGTTGGCCAAAAGAATCTTTGTCGGAAAGCTTTGGCGACGAGCGCTCTTGAAGCCGCATGGTGGCCGCACTCGCCTTGGTGGATGTCTTTGAGAATTGCTTGGCCTTGCTCTGGCTCTACGCAGTGCTGGTAGACACCAGTGACGCTGCGCCTGACCATCTCTCTGTTGACTATGGTGTAGGTTGCCGCTCGACGTTGTACTTGCCGAGCTAAGGTCTCATCAGTTGGCAGCTCTTTGCTCACTAGAAATTTGAGGATGGGCTAGGCCCATGAGGGTGCTGCTATTTCTTCGACTGCCAGAACTGCGACTTGGACGAGGGCGGCTGGGCTGGGAGGCGGCGGGTTGGAGTCAACAACCACTTGCTGGGTTAACGAAGTCCCCAGGCCGACTGGCGCGACTCTTGGGCCGAGTTCTGGAGTCTTCAAGCCCGCCGCCGCTATCCC
>NW_021203177.1:0-3377 GCF_002162155.2 Triticum dicoccoides
CGCCTTGGGGTTCAACAACTATTGAAATCACTTCGGGACCTGAAAACAGTGAGTAATAGTCCACAAAACACGTTAGAATTGGCCAAAATTGTGAGTGTTGCTGACCGACATGTAAACACAACCCGGGGTCATTTCGGGACCCCCATAACTAAGTAATAGTCCAAGAAACGGGCCAGAATCGGCCCAAACTGTGATTGTTGATGACCTACACTTAAGCGCACCTTGGGGTTCAACAACCATGGAAATCGCTTTGGGGCCCCAAAACGGTGAGTAACAGTCCACGACACGGGTCAGAATCGACAAAAACCGCGAGTGTTGATAACCAACCGGTAAGCGCACCCAGGGGTTCGTTAATCATGGAAATCACTCCGGGGCCCCAAAAAAGTGAGCAATAGTCCACGAAACGGGCCAGAATCGGCCAAAACTGTGAGTGTTGATGACCGGCACGTAAACGCACGCCGGGGTTCATTAATCGTGGAAATCACTCCGGGACCCCAAAACAGTGAGTAATAGTATACAAAAAAGGCAAGAATCGGACAAAAGTGTAAGTGTTGATGACCGAAACGTAAACGCACCCCGCGGTTCGTTAATCGTTGAAATCACTTCGATACCCAAAACATTGCGTAATACTCCACGAAACGGGCCAGAATCGGCCAAAACAGCGAGTATTGATGAGCGACACATAAATGCACCCCGGTGTTCGTCAATCATGGAAATCACGCCGAGACCCAAAAACAGAGTAATTGTCCAAGAAACGGGCCAGAATCGGCCAAAACTGTGAGTGTTGATGACCGACACGTAAATGCACCCCGTGGCTCGTTAATCGTGGAAATCACTCCGGGAGCCCAAAAAAGTGAGTAATAGTCCATGATACGGGCCAGAATCAGCCAAAACTATGAGTATTGATGACCGACAGGTAAGCGCGCCTTGGGGTTCAACAACTATGGAAATCACTTCGGGACCTAAAAACGGTAAGTAATAGTCCACAAAACACGTTAGAATTGGCCAAAATTGTGAGTGTTGCTGACCGACACGTAAACACAACCCGGGGTCATTTCGGGACCCCATAACTAAGTAATAGTCCAAGAAACGGGCCAGAATCGGCCCAAACTGTGATTGTTGATGACTTACACTTAAGAGCACCTTGGGGTTCAACAACCATGGAAATCGCTTTGGGGCCCCAAAACGGGGAGTAACAGTCCACGACACGGGTCAGAATCGACAAAAACCGCGAGTGTTGATAACCAACCCGTAAGCGCACCCAAGGGTTCCTTAATCGTGGAAATCACTCCGGGGCCCCAAAAAAGTGAGCAATAGTCCACGAAACGGGCCAGAATCGGCCAAAACTGCGAGTGTTGATGACCGACACGTAAACGCACGCCGGGGTTCGTTAATCGTGGAAATCACTCCGGGACCCCAAAACAGTGAGTAATAGTATACAAAAAAGGCAAGAATCGGACAAAAATGTAAGTGTTGATGACCAAAACGTAAACGCACCCCGCGGTTAGTTAATTGTTGAAATCACTTCGATACCCCAAAACAGTGCGTAATACTCCACGAAACGGGCCAGAATCGGCCAAAACAGCGAGTGTTGATGAGCGACACATAAATGCACCCCGGTGTTCGTCAATCATGGAAATCACGCCGAGACCCAAAAACAGAGTAATTGTCCAAGAAACGGGCCAGAATTGGCCAAAACTGTGAGTGTGGATGACCGACACGTAAATGCACCCCGTAGTTCGTTAATCGTGGAAATCACTCTGGGGGCCCAAAAAAGAGAGTAATAGTCCATGATACGGGCCAGAATCAGCCAAAACTATGAGTATTGATGACCGACACGTAAGCGCGCCTTGGGGTTCAACAACTATTGAAATCACTTCGGGACCTGAAAACAGTGAGTAATAGTCCACAAAACACGTTAGAATTGGCCAAAATTGTGAGTGTTGCTGACCGACATGTAAACACAACCCGGGGTCATTTCGGGACCCCCATAACTAAGTAATAGTCCAAGAAACGGGCCAGAATCGGCCCAAACTGTGATTGTTGATGACCTACACTTAAGCGCACCTTGGGGTTCAACAACCATGGAAATCGCTTTGGGGCCCCAAAACGGTGAGTAACAGTCCACGACACGGGTCAGAATCGACAAAAACCGCGAGTGTTGATAACCAACCGGTAAGCGCACCCAGGGGTTCGTTAATCATGGAAATCACTCCGGGGCCCCAAAAAAGTGAGCAATAGTCCACGAAACGGGCCAGAATCGGCCAAAACTGTGAGTGTTGATGACCGACACGTAAACGCACACCGGGGTTCATTAATCGTGGAAATCACTCCGGGACCCCAAAACAGTGAGTAATAGTATACAAAAAAGGCAAGAATCGGATAAAAGTGTAAGTGTTGATGACCGAAACGTAAACGCACCCCGCGGTTCGTTAATCGTTGAAATCACTTCGATACCCAAAACATTGCGTAATACTCCACGAAACGGGCCAGAATCGGCCAAAACTGCGAGTGTTGATGAGCGACACATAAATGCACCCCGGTGTTCGTCAATCATGGAAATCACGCCGAGACCCAAAAACAGAGTAATTGTCCAAGAAACGGGCCAGAATCGGCCAAAACTGTGAGTGTGGATGACCGACACGTAAATGCACCCCGTGGTTCGTTAATCGTGGAAATCACTCTGGGGGCCCAAAAAAGAGAGTAATAGTCCATGATACGGGCCAGAATCAGCCAAAACTATGAGTATTGATGACCCACACGTAAGCGCGCCTTGGGGTTCAACAACTATTGAAATCACTTTGGGACCTGAAAACGGTGAGTGATAGTCCACAAAACACGTTAGAATTGGCCAAAATTGTGAGTGTTGCTGACCGACATGTAAACACAACCCGGGGTCATTTCGGGACCCCCATAACTAAGTAATAGTCCAAGAAACGGGCCAGAATCGGCCCAAACTGTGATTGTTGATGACCTACACTTAAGCGCACCTTGGGGTTCAACAACCATGGAAATCACTTTGGGGCCCCAAAACGGTGAGTAACAGTCCACGACACATGTCAGAATCGACAAAAACCGCGAGTGTTGATAACCAACCGGTAAGCGCACCCAGGGGTTCGTTAATCATGGAAATCACTCCGGGGCCCCAAAAAAGTGAGTAATAGTCCACGAAACGGGCCAGAATCGGCCAAAACTGTGAGTGTTGATGACCGACACGTAAACGCATGCCGGGGTTCATTAATCGTGGAAATCACTCCGGGACCCCAAAACAGTGAGTAATAGTATACAAAAAGGCAAGAATCGGACAAAAATGTAAGTGTTGATGACCAAAACGTAAACGCACCCCGCGGTTAGTTAATTGTTGAAATCACTTCGAT
>NW_021203177.1:3387-19977 GCF_002162155.2 Triticum dicoccoides
GTCAGAATCGACAAAAACCGCGAGTGTTGATAACCAACCCGTAAGCGCACCCAAGGGTTCCTTAATCGTGGAAATCACTCCGGGGCCCCAAAAAAGTGAGCAATAGTCCACGAAACGGGCCAGAATCGGCCAAAACTGTGAGTGTTGATGACCGACACGTAAACGCACGCCGGGGTTCGTTAATCGTGGAAATCACTCCGGGACCCCAAAACAGTGAGTAATAGTATACAAAAAAGGCAAGAATCGGACAAAAATGTAAGTGTTGATGACCAAAACGTAAACGCACCCCGCGGTTAGTTAATTGTTGAAATCACTTCGATACCCCAAAACAGTGCGTAATACTCCACGAAACGGGCCAGAATCGGCCAAAACTGCGAGTGTTGATGAGCGACACATAAATGCACCCCGGTGTTCGTCAATCATGGAAATCACGCCGAGACCCAAAAACAGAGTAATTGTCCAAGAAACGGGCCAGAATCGGCCAAAACTGTGAGTGTGGATGACCGACACGTAAATGCACCCCGTGGTTCGTTAATCGTGGAAATCACTCCGGGGGCCCAAAAAAGTGAGTAATAGTCCATGATACGGGCCAGAACCAGCCAAAACTATGAGTATTGATGACCGACAGGTAAGCGCGCCTTGGGGTTCAACAACTATGGAAATCACTTCGGGACCTAAAAACGGTGAGTAATAGTCCACAAAACACGTTAGAATTGGCCAAAATTGTGAGTGTTGCTGACCGACACGTAAACACAACCCGGGGTCATTTCGGGACCCCATAACTAAGTAATAGTCCAAGAAACGGGCCAGAATCGGCCCAAACTGCGATTGTTGATGACTTACACTTAAGAGCACCTTGGGGTTCAACAACCATGGAAATCGCTTTGGGGCCCCAAAACGGTGAGTAACAGTCCACGAAACGGGTCAGAATCGACAAAAACCGCGAGTGTTGATAACCAACCCGTAAGCGCACCCAAGGGTTCCTTAATCGTGGAAATCACTCCGGGGCCCCAAAAAAGTGAGCAATAGTCCATGAAACGGGCCAGAATCGGCCAAAACTGTGAGTGTTGATGACCGACACGTAAACGCACGCCGGGGTTCGTTAATCGTGGAAATCACTCCGGGACCCCAAAACAGTGAGTAATAGTATACAAAAAAGGCAAGAATCGGACAAAAATGTAAGTGTTGATGACCAAAACGTAAACGCACCCCGCGGTTAGTTAATTGTTGAAATCACTTCGATACCCCAAAACAGTGCGTAATACTCCACGAAACGGGCCAGAATCGGCCAAAACTGCGGGTGTTGATGAGCGACACATAAATGCACCCCGGTGTTCGTCAATCATGGAAATCACGCCGAGACCCAAAAACAGAGTAATTGTCCAAGAAACGGGCCAGAATCGGCCAAAACTGTGAGTGTGGATGACCGACACGTAAATGCACCCCGTGGTTCGTTAATCATGGAAATCACTCCGGGGGCCCAAAAAAGTGAGTAATAGTCCATGATACGGGCCAGAATCAGCCAAAACTATGAGTATTGATGACCGACAGGTAAGCGCGCCTTGGGGTTCAACAACTATGGAAATCACTTCGGGACCTAAAAACGGTGAGTAATAGTCCACAAAACACGTTAGAATTGGCCAAAATTGTGAGTGTTGCTGACCGACACGTAAACACAACCCGGGGTCATTTCGGGACCCCATAACTAAGTAATAGTCCAAGAAACGGGCCAGAATCGGCCCAAACTGCGATTGTTGATGACTTACACTTAAGAGCACCTTGGGGTTCAACAACCATGGAAATCGCTTGGGGGCCCCAAAACGGTGAGTAACAGTCCACGAAACGGGTCAGAATCGACAAAAACCGCGAGTGTTGATAACCAACCCGTAAGCGCACCCAAGGGTTCCTTAATCGTGGAAATCACTCCGGGGCCCCAACAAAGTGAGCAATAGTCCACGAAACGGGCCAGAATCGGCCAAAACTGTGAGTGTTGATGACCGACACGTAAACGCACGCCGGGGTTCGTTAATCGTGGAAATCACTCCGGGACCCCAAAACAGTGAGTAATAGTATACAAAAAAGGCAAGAATCGGACAAAAATGTAAGTGTTGATGACCGAAACGTAAACGCACCCCGCGGTTAGTTAATTGTTGAAATCACTTCGATACCCCAAAACAGTGCGTAATACTCCACGAAACGGGCCAGAATCGGCCAAAACTGTGAGTGTTGATGAGCGACACATAAATGCACCCCGGTGTTCGTCAATCATGGAAATCACGCCGAGACCCAAAAACAGAGTAATTGTCCAAGAAACGGGCCAGAATCGGCCAAAACTGTGAGTGTGGATGACCGACACGTAAATGCACCCCGTGGTTCGTTAATCGTGGAAATCACTCCGGGGGCCCAAAAAAGTGAGTAATAGTCCATGATACGGGCCAGAATCAGCCAAAACTATGAGTATTGATGACCGACAGGTAAGCGCGCCTTGGGGTTCAACAACTATGGAAATCACTCCGGGAACTAAAAACGGTGAGTAATAGTCCACAAAACACGTTAGAATTGGCCAAAATTGTGAGTGTTGCTGACCGACACGTAAACACAACCCGGGGTCATTTCGGGACCCCATAACTAAGTAATAGTCCAAGAAACGGGCCAGAATCGGCCCAAACTGCGATTGTTGATGACTTACACTTAAGAGCACCTTGGGGTTCAACAACCATGGAAATCGCTTTGGGGCCCCAAAACGGTGAGTAACAGTCCACGAAACGGGTCAGAATCGACAAAAACCGCGAGTGTTGATAACCAACCCGTAAGCGCACCCAAGGGTTCCTTAATCGTGGAAATCACTCCGGGGCCCCAACAAAGTGAGCAATAGTCCACGAAACGGGCCAGAATCGGCCAAAACTGTGAGTGTTGATGACCGACACGTAAACGCACGCCGGGGTTCGTTAATCGTGGAAATCACTCCGGGACCCCAAAACAGTGAGTAATAGTATACAAAAAAGGCAAGAATCGGACAAAAATGTAAGTGTTGATGACCAAAATGTAAACGCACCCCGCGGTTAGTTAATTGTTGAAATCACTTCGATACCCCAAAACAGTGCGTAATACTCCACGAAACGGGCCAGAATCGGCCAAAACTGCGAGTATTGATGAGCGACACATAAATGCACCCCGGTGTTCGTCAATCATGGAAATCACGCCGAGACCCAAAAACAGAGTAATTGTCCAAGAAACGGGCCAGAATCGGCCAAAACTGTGAGTGTGGATGACCGACACGTAAATGCACCCCGTGGTTCGTTAATCGTGGAAATCACTCCGGGGGCCCAAAAAAGTGAGTAATAGTCCATGATACGGGCCAGAATCAGCCAAAACTATGAGTATTGATGACCGACAGGTAAGCGCGCCTTGGGGTTCAACAACTATGGAAATCACTTCGGGACCTAAAAACGGTGAGTAATAGTCCACAAAACACGTTAGAATTGGCCAAAATTGTGAGTGTTGCTGACCGACACGTAAACACAACCCGGGGTCATTTCGGGACCCCATAACTAAGTAATAGTCCAAGAAACGGGCCAGAATCGGCCCAAACTGCGATTGTTGATGACTTACACTTAAGAGCACCTTGGGGTTCAACAACCATGGAAATCGCTTTGGGGCCCCAAAACGGTGAGTAACAGTCCACGAAACGGGTCAGAATCGACAAAAACCGCAAGTGTTGATAACCAACCCGTAAGCGCACCCAAGGGTTCCTTAATCGTGGAAATCACTCCGGGGCCCCAAAAAAGTGAGCAATAGTCCATGAAACGGGCCAGAATCGGCCAAAACTGTGAGTGTTGATGACCGACACGTAAACGCACGCCGGGGTTCGTTAATCGTGGAAATCACTCCGGGACCCCAAAACAGTGAGTAATAGTATACAAAAAAGGCAAGAATCGGACAAAAATGTAAGTGTTGATGACCAAAACGTAAACGCACCCCGCGGTTAGTTAATTGTTGAAATCACTTCGATACCCCAAAACAGTGCGTAATACTCCACGAAACGGGCCAGAATCGGCCAAAACTGCGGGTGTTGATGAGCGACACATAAATGCACCCCGGTGTTCGTCAATCATGGAAATCACGCCGAGACCCAAAAACAGAGTAATTGTCCAAGAAACGGGCCAGAATCGGCCAAAACTGTGAGTGTGGATGACCGACACGTAAATGCACCCCGTGGTTCGTTAATCATGGAAATCACTCCGGGGGCCCAAAAAAGTGAGTAATAGTCCATGATACGGGTCAGAATCAGCCAAAACTATGAGTATTGATGACCGACAGGTAAGCGCGCCTTGGGGTTCAACAACTATGGAAATCACTTCGGGACCTAAAAACGGTGAGTAATAGTCCACAAAACACGTTAGAATTGGCCAAAATTGTGAGTGTTGCTGACCGACACGTAAACACAACCCGGGGTCATTTCGGGACCCCCATAACTAAGTAATAGTCCAAGAAACGGGCCAGAATCGGCCCAAACTGCGATTGTTGATGACTTACACTTAAGCGCACCTTGGGGTTCAACAACCATGGAAATCGCTTTGGGGCCCCAAAACGGTGAGTAACAGTCCACGAAACGGGTCAGAATCGACAAAAACCGCGAGTGTTGATAACCAACCCGTAAGCGCACCCAAGGGTTCCTTAATCGTGGAAATCACTCCGGGGACCCAAAAAAGTGAGCAATAGTCCACGAAACGGGCCAGAATCGGCCAAAACTGTGAGTGTTGATGACCGACACGTAAACGCACGCCGGGGTTCGTTAATCGTGGAAATCACTCCGGGACCCCAAAACAGTGAGTAATAGTATACAACAAAGGCAAGAATCGGACAAAAGTGTAAGTGTTGATGACCGAAACGTAAACGCACCCCGCGGTTAGTTAATCGTTGAAATCACTTCGATACCCCAAAACAGTGCGTAATACTCCACGAAACGGGCCAGAATCGGCCAAAACTGCGAGTGTTGATGAGCGACACATAAATGCATCCCGGTGTTCGTCAATCATGGAAATCATGCCGAGACCCAAAAACAGAGTAATTGTCCAAGAAAACGGGCCAGAATCGGCCAAAACTGTGAGTGTGGATGACCGACACGTAAATGCACCCCGTGGTTCGTTAATCGTGGAAATCTCTCCGGGGGCCCAAAAAAGTGAGTAATAGTCCATGATACGGGCCAGAATCAGCCAAAACTATGAGTATTGATGACCGACTCGTAAGCGCGCCTTGGGGTTCAACAACTATGGAAATCACTTCAGGACCTGAAAACAGTGAGTAATAGTCCACAGAACACGTTAGAATTTGCCAAAATTGTGAGTGTTGCTGACCGACACGTAAACACAACCCGGGGTCATTTCGGGACCCCATAACTAAGTAATAGTCCAAGAAACGGGCCAGAATCGGCCCAAACTGCGATTGTTGATGACTTACACTTAAGCGCACCTTGGGGTTCAACAACCATGGAAATCGCTTTGGGGCCCCAAAACGGTGAGTAACAGTCCACGAAACGGGTCAGAATCGACAAAAACCGCGAGTGTTGATAACCAACCCGTAAGCGCACCCAAGGGTTCCTTAATCGTGGAAATCACTCCGGGGACCCAAAAAAGTGAGCAATAGTCCACGAAACGGGCCAGAATCGGCCAAAACTGTGAGTGTTGATGACCGACACGTAAACGCACGCCGGGGTTCGTTAATCGTGGAAATCACTCCGGGACCCCAAAACAGTGAGTAATAGTATACAACAAAGGCAAGAATCGGACAAAAATGTAAGTGTTGATGACCGAAACGTAAACGCACCCCGCGGTTAGTTAATTGTTGAAATCACTTCGATACCCCAAAACAGTGCGTAATACTCCACGAAATGGGCCAGAATCGGCCAAAACTGCGAGTGTTGATGAGCGACACATAAATGCATCCCGGTGTTCGTCAATCATGGAAATCATGCCGAGACCCAAAAACAGAGTAATTGTCCAAGAAAACGGGCCAGAATCGGCCAAAACTGTGAGTGTGGATGACCGACACGTAAATGCACCCCGTGGTTCGTTAATCGTGGAAATCTCTCCGGGGGCCCAAAAAAGAGAGTAATAGTCCATGATACAGGCCAGAATCAGCCAAAACTATGAGTATTGATGACCGACTCGTAAGCGCGCCTTGGGGTTCAACAACTATGGAAATCACTTCGGGACCTGAAAACAGTGAGTAATAGTCCACAGAACACGTTAGAATTTGCCAAAATTGTGAGTGTTGCTGACCGACACGTAAACACAACCCGGGGTCATTTCGGGACCCCCATAACTAAGTAATAGTCCAAGAAACGGGCCAGAATCGGCCCAAACTGTGATTGTTGATGACCTACACTTAAGCGCACCGTGGGGTTCAACAACCATGGAAATCGCTTTGGGGCCCCAAAACGGTGAGTAACAGTCCACGACACGGGTCAGAATCGACAAAAACCGCGAGTGTTGATAACCAACCCGTAAGCGCACCCAGGGGTTCGTTAATCGTGGAAATCACTCCGGGGACCCAAAAAAGTGAGTAATAGTCCACGAAACGGGCCAGAATCAGCCAAAATTGTGAGTGTTGATGACCGACACGTAAACGCACGCCGGGGTTCATTAATCGTGGAAATCACTCCGGGACCCCAAAACAGTGAGTAATAGTATACAAAAAAGGCAAGAATCGGACAAAAGTGTAAGTGTTGATGACCGAAACGTAAACGCACCCCGCGGTTCGTTAATCGTTGAAATCACTTCGATACCCAAAACATTGTGTAATACTCCACGAAACGGGCCAGAATCGGCCAAAACTGCGAGTGTTGATGAGCGACACATAAATACACCCCGGTGTTCGTCAATCATGGAAATCACGCCGAGAGCCAAAAACAGAGTAATTGTCCAAGAAACGGGCCAGAATCGGCCAAAACTGTGAGTGTGGATGACCGACACATAAATGCACCCCGTGGTTCGTTAATCGTGGAAATTACTCTGGGGGCCCAAAAAAGAGAGTAATAGTCCATGATACGGGCCAGAATCAGCCAAAACTATGAGTATTGATGACCGACACGTAAGCACGCCTTGGGGTTCAACAACTATTGAAATCACTTCGGGACCTGAAAACAGTCAGTAATAGTCCACAAAACACATTAGAATTGACCAAAATTGTGAGTGTTGCTGACCGACACGTAAACACAACCCGGGGTCATTTCGGGACCCCCATAACTAAGTAATAGTCCAAGGAACGGGCCAGAATCGGCCCAAACTGTGATTGTTGATGACCTACACTTAAGCGCACCTTGGGGTTCAACAACCATGGAAATCGCTTTGGGGCCCCAAAACGGTGAGTAACAGTCCACGACACTGGTCAGAATCGACAAAAACCGCGAGTGTTGATAACCAACCCGTAAGCGCACCCAGGGGTTCGTTAATCATGGAAATCACTCCGGGGCCCCAAAAAAGTGAGTAATAGTCCACGAAACGGGCCAGAATCGGCCAAAACTGTGAGTGTTGATGACCGACACGTAAACGCACGCTAGGGTTCATTAATCGTGGAAATCACTCCGGGACCCCAAAACAGTGAGTAATAGTATACAAAAAAGGCAAGAATCGGACAAAAGTGTAAGTGTTGATGATCGAAACGTAAACGCACCCCACGGTTCGTTAATCGTTGAAATCACTTCTATACCCAAAACATTGTGTAATACTCCACGAAACGGGCCAGAATCGGCCAAAACTGCGAGTGTTGATGAGCGACACATAAATGCACCCCGGTGTTCGTCAATCATGGAAATCACGCCGAGACCCAAAAACAGAGTAATTGTCCAAGAAACGGGCCAGAATCGGCCAAAACTGTGAGTGTGGATGACCGACACGTAGATGCACCCCGTGGTTCGTTAATCGTGGAAATCACTCTGGGGGCCCAAAAAAGAGAGTAATAGTCCATGATACGGGCCAGAATCAGCCAAAACTATGAGTATTGATGACCGACACGTAAGCGCGCCTTGGGGTTCAACAACTATTGAAATCACTTCGGGACCTGAAAACAGTGAGTAATAGTCCACAAAACACGTTAGAATTGACCAAAATTGTGAGTGTTGCTGACCGACACGTAAACACAACCCGGGGTCATTTCGGGACCCCCATAACTAAGTAATAGTCCAAGAAACGGGCCAGAATCGGCCCAAACTGTGATTGTTGATGACCTACACTTAAGCGCACCTTGGGGTTCAACAACCATGGAAATCGCTTTGGGGCCCCAAAGCGGTGAGTAACAGTCCACGACACGGGTCAGAATCGACAAAAACCGCGAGTGTTGATAACCAACCCGTAAGCGCACCCAGGGGTACGTTAATCATGGAAATCACTCCGGGGCCCCAAAAAAGTGAGTAATAGTCCACGAAACGGGCCAGAATCGGCCAAAACTGTGAGTGTTGATGACCGACACGTAAACGCACGCCGGGGTTCATTAATCGTGGAAATCACTCCGGGACCCCAAAACAGTGAGTAATAGTATACAAAAAAGGCAAGAATCGGACAAAAGTGTAAGTGTTGATGACCGAAACGTAAACGCACCCCGCGGTTCGTTAATCGTTGAAATCACTTCGATACCCAAAACATTGCTTAATACTCCACGAAACGGGCAGAATCGGCCAAAACTGCGAGTGTTGATGAGCGACACATAAATGCACCCCGGTGTTCGTCAATCATGGAAATCACGCCGAGACCCAAAAACAGAGTAATAGTCCAAGAAACGGGCCAGAATCGGCCAAAACTCTGAGTGTTGATGACCGACACGTAAATGCACCCCGTGGTTCGTTAATCGTGGAAATCACTCCGGGGGCCCAAAAAAGTGAGTAATAGTCCATGATACGGGCCAGAATCAGCCAAAACTATGAGTATTGATGACCGACGGGTAAGCGCGCCTTGGGGTTCAACAACTATGGAAATCACTTCGGGACCTAAAAACGGTGAGTAATAGTCCACAAAACACGTTAGAATTGGCCAAAATTGTGAGTGTTGCTGACCGACACGTAGACACAACCCGGGGTCATTTCGGGACCCCATAACTAAGTAATAGTCCAAGAAACGGGCCAGAATCGGCCCAAACTGCGATTGTTGATGACTTACACTTAAGCGCACCTTGGGGTTCAACAACCACGGAAATCACTTTGGGGCCCCAAAACGGTGAGTAACAGTCCACGAAACGGGTCAGAATCGACAAAAACCGCGAGTGTTGATAACCAACCCGTAAGCGCACCCAAGGGTTCCTTAATCGTGGAAATCACTCCGGGGCCCCAAAAAAGTGAGTAATAGTCCACGAAACGGGCCAGAATCGGCCAAAACTATGAGTGTTGATGACCGACACGTAAACGCACGCCGGGGTTCGTTAATCGTGGAAATCACTCCGGGACCCCAAAACAGTGAGTAATAGTATACAACAAAGGCAAGAATCGGACAAAAATGTAAGTGTTGATGACCGAAACGTAAACGCACCCCGCGGTTAGTTAATTGTTGAAATCACTTCGATACCCCAAAACAGTGCGTAATACTCCACGAAACGGGCCAGAATCGGCCAAAACTGCGAGTGTTGATGAGCGACACATAAATACACCCCGGTGTTCGTCAATCATGGAAATCACGCCGAGACCCAAAAATAGAGTAATTGTCCAAGAAACGGGCCAGAATCGGCCAAAACTGTGAGTGTGGATGACCGACACGTAAATGCACCCCGTGGTTCGTTAATCGTGGAAATCTCTCCGGGGGCCCAAAAAAGAGAGTAATAGTCCATGATACGGGCCAGAATCAGCCAAAACTATGAGTATTGATGACCGACACGTAAGCGCGCCTTGGGGTTCAACAACTATGGAAATCACTTCGGGACCTGAAAACAGTGAGTAATAGTCCACAGAACACGTTAGAATTTGCCAAAATTGTGAGTGTTGCTGACCGACACGTAAACACAACCCGGGGTCATTTCGAGACCCCATAACTAAGTAATAGTCCAAGAAACGGGCCAGAATCGGCCCAAACTGTGATTGTTGATGACCTACACTTAAGCGCACCGTGGGGTTCAACAACCATGGAAATCGCTTTGGGGCCCCAAAACGGTGAGTAACAGTCCACGACACGGGTCAGAATCGACAAAAACCGCGAGTGTTGATAACCAACCCGTAAGCCCACCCAGGGGTTCGTTAATCGTGGAAATCACTCCGGGGACCCAAAAAACTGAGTAATAGTCCACGAAACGGGCCAGAATCGGCCAAAACTGTGAGTGTTGATGACCGACACGTAAACGCACGCCGGGGTTCGTTAATCGTGGAAATCACTCCGGGACCCCAAAACAGTGAGTAATAGTATACAAAAAAGGCAAGAATCGGACAAAAATGTAAGTGTTGATGACCGAAACGTAAACGCACCCCGCGGTTAGTTAATTGTTGAAATCACTTCGATACCCCAAAACAGTGCGTAATACTCCACGAAACGGGCCAGAATCGGCCAAAACTGCGAGTGTTGATGAGCGACACATAAATGCACCCCGGTGTTCGTCAATCATGGAAATCACGCCGAGACCCAAAAACAAAATCATTGTCCAAGAAACGGGCCAGAATCGGCCAAAACTGTGAGTGTGGATGACCGACACGTAAATGCACCCCGTGGTTCATTAATCGTGGAAATCACTCTGGGGGCCCAAAAAAGAGAGTAATAGTCCATGATACGGGCCAGAATCAGCCAAAACTATGAGTATTGATGACCGACATGTAAGCGCGCCTTGGGGTTCAACAACTATTGAAATCACTTCGGGACCTGAAAACAGTGAGTAATAGTCCACAAAACACGTTAGAATTGGCCAAAATTGTGAGTGTTGCTGACCGACACGTAAACACAACCCGGGGTCATTTCGGGACCCCCATAACTAAGTAATAGTCCAAGAAATGGGCCAGAATCGGCCCAAACTGTGATTGTTGATGACCTACACTTAAGCGCACCTTGGGGTTCAACAACCATGGAAATCGCTTTGGGGCCCCAAAACGGTGAGTAACAGTCCACGACAGGGGTCAGAATCGACAAAAACCGCGAGTGTTGATAACCAACCCGTAAGCGCACCCAGGGGTTCGTTAATCATGGAAATCACTCCGGGGCCCCAACAAAGTGAGTAATAGTCCACGAAACGGGCCAGAATCGGCCAAAACTGTGAGTGTTGATGACCGACACGTAAACGCACGCCGGGGTTCATTAATCGTGGAAATCACTCCGGGACCCCAAAACAGTGAGTAATAGTATACAACAAAGGCAAGAATCGGACAAAAGTGTAAGTGTTGATGACCGAAACGTAAACGCACCCCGCGGTTAGTTAATTGTTGAAATCACTTCGATACCCCAAAACAGTGCGTAATACTCCACGAAACGGGCCAGAATCGGCCAAAACTGCGAGTGTTGATGAGCGACACATAAATGCACTCCGGTGTTCGTCAATCATGGAAATCACGCCGAGACCCAAAAACAGAGTAATTGTCCAAGAAACGGGCCAAAATCGGCCAAAACTGTGAGTGTGGATGACCGACACGTAAATGCACCCCGTGGTTCGTTAATCGTGGAAATCTCTCCGGGGGCCCAAAAAAGAGAGTAATAGTCCATGATACGGGCCAGAATCAGCCAAAACTATGAGTATTGATGACCGACACGTAAGCGCGCCTTGGGGTTCAACAACTATGGAAATCACTTCGGGACCTAAAAACGGTGAGTAATAGTCCACAGAACACGTTAGAATTTGCCAAAATTGTGAGTGTTGCTGACCGACACGTAAACACAACCCGGGGTCATTTCGGGACCCCCATAACTAAGTAATAGTCCAAGAAACGGGCCAGAATCGGCCCAAACTGTGATTGTTGATGACCTACACTTAAGCGCACCGTGGGGTTCAACAACCATGGAAATTGCTTTGGGGCCCCAAAACGGTGAGTAACAGTCCACGACACGGGTCAGAATCGACAAAAACCGCGAGTGTTGATAACCAACCCGTAAGCGCACCCAGGGGTTCGTTAATCGTGGAAATCAATCCGGGGACCCAAAAAAGTGAGTAATAGTCCACGAAACGGGCCATAATCGGCCAAAACTGTGAGTGTTGATGACCGACACGTAAACGCACGCCGGGGTTCGTTAATCGTGGAAATCACTCCGGGACCCCAAAACAGTGAGTAATAGTATACAACAAAGGCAAGAAATCGGACAAAAGTGTAAGTGTTGAAGACCGAAACGTAAACGCACCCCGCGGTTAGTTAATTGTTGAAATCACTTCGATACCCCAAAACAGTGCGTAATACTCCACGAAACGGGCCAGAATCGGCCAAAACTGCGAGTGTTGATGAGCGACACATAAATGCACCCCGGTGTTCGTCAATCATGGAAATCACGCCGAGACCCAAAAACAGAGTAATTGTCCAAGAAACGGGCCAAAATCGGCCAAAACTGTGAGTGTGGATGACCGACATGTAAATGCACCCCGTGGTTCGTTAATCGTGGAAATCTCTCCGGGGGCCCAAAAAAGAGAGTAATAGTCCATGATACGGGCCAGAATCAGCCAAAACTATGTGTATTGATGACCGACACGTAAGCGCGCCTTGGGGTTCAACAACTATGGAAATCACTTCGGGACCTGAAAACAGTGAGTAATAGTCCACAGAACACGTTAGAATTTGCCAAAATTGTGAGTGTTGCTGACCGACACGTAAACACAACCCGGGGTCATTTAGGGACCCCATAACTAAGTAATAGTCCAAGAAACGGGCCAGAATCGGCCCAAACTGTGATTGTTGATGACCTACACTTAAGCGCACCGTGGGGTTCAACAACCATGGAAATCGCTTTGGGGCCCCAAAACGGTGAGTAACAGTCCACGACACGGGTCAGAATCGACAAAAACCGCGAGTGTTGATAACCAACCCGTAAGCCCACCCAGGGGTTCGTTAATCGTGGAAATCACTCCGGGGACCCAAAAAAGTGAGTAATAGTCCACGAAACGGGCCAGAATCGGCCAAAACTGTGAGTGTTGATGACCGACACGTAAACGCACGCCGGGGTTCGTTAATCGTGGAAATCACTCCGGGACCCCAAAACAGTGAGTAATAGTATACAAAAAAGGCAAGAATCGGACAAAAATGTAAGTGTTGATGACCGAAACGTAAACGCACCCCGCGGTTAGTTAATTGTTGAAATCACTTCGATACCCCAAAACAGTGCGTAATACTCCACGAAACGGGCCAGAATCGGCCAAAACTGCGAGTGTTGATGAGCGACACATAAATGCACCCCGGTGTTCGTCAATCATGGAAATCACGCCGAGACCCAAAAACAAAATTATTGTCCAAGAAACGGGCCAGAATCGGCCAAAACTGTGAGTGTGGATGACCGACACGTAAATGCACCCCGTGGTTCATTAATCGTGGAAATCACTCTGGGGGCCCAAAAAAGAGAGTAATAGTCCATGATACGGGCCAGAATCAGCCAAAACTATGAGTATTGATGACCGACATGTAAGCGCGCCTTGGGGTTCAACAACTATTGAAATCACTTCGGGACCTGAAAACAGTGAGTAATAGTCCACAAAACACGTTAGAATTGGCCAAAATTGTGAGTGTTGCTGACCGACACGTAAACACAACCCGGGGTCATTTCGGGACCCCCATAACTAAGTAGTAGTCCAAGAAATGGGCCAGAATCGGCCCAAACTGTGATTGTTGATGACCTACACTTAAGCGCACCTTGGGGTTCAACAACCATGGAAATCGCTTTGGGGCCCCAAAACGGTGAGTAACAGTCCACGACACGGGTCAGAATCGACAAAAACCGCGAGTGTTGATAACCAACCCGTAAGCGCACCCAGGGGTTCGTTAATCATGGAAATCACTCCGGGGCCCCAAAAAAGTGAGTAATAGTCCACGAAACGGGCCAGAATCGGCCAAAACTGTGAGTGTTGATGACCGACACGTAAACGCACGCCGGGGTTCATTAATCGTGGAAATCACTCCGGGACCCCAAAACAGTGAGTAATAGTATACAACAAAGGCAAGAATCGGACAAAAGTGTAAGTGTTGATGACCGAAACATAAACGCACCCCGCGGTTAGTTAATTGTTGAAATCACTTCGATACCCCAAAACAGTGCGTAATACTCCACGAAACGGGCCAGAATCGGCCAAAACTGCGAGTGTTGATGAGCGACACATAAATGCACCCCGGTGTTCGTCAATCATGGAAATCACGCCGAGACCCAAAAACAGAGTAATTGTCCAAGAAACGGGCCAGAATCGGGCAAAACTGTGAGTGTGGATGACCGACACGTAAATGCACCCCGTGGTTCATTAATCGTCGAAATCACTCTGGGGGCCCAAAAAAGAGAGTAATAGTCCATGATACGGGCCAGAATCAGCCAAAACTATGAGTATTGATGACCGACATGTAAGCGCGCCTTGGGGTTCAACAACTATTGAAATCACTTCGGGACCTGAAAACAGTGAGTAATAGTCCACAAAACACGTTAGAATTGGACAAAATTGTGAGTGTTGCTGACCGACACGTAAACTCAACCCGGGGTCATTTCGGGACCCCCATAACTAAGTAATAGTACAAGAAATGGGCCAGAATCGGCCCAAACTGTGATTGTTGATGACCTACGCTTAAGCGCACCTTGGGGTTCAACAACCATGGAAATCGCTTTGGGGCCCCAAAACGGTGAGTAACAGTCCACGACACGGGTCAGAATCGACAAAAACCGCGAGTGTTGATAACCAACCCGTAAGCGCACCCAGGGGTTCGTTAATCGTGGAAATCAATCCGGGGACCCAAAAAAGTGAGTAATAGTCCCCGAAACGGGCATAATCGGCCAAAACTGTGAGTGTTGATGACCGACACGTAAACGCACGCCGGGGTTCGTTAATCGTGGAAATCACTCCGGGACCCCAAAACAGTGAGTAATAGTATACAAAAAAGGCAAGAATCGGACAAAAATGTAAGTGTTGATGACCGAAACGTAAACGCACCCCGCGGTTAGTTAATTGTTGAAATCACTTCGATACCCCAAAACAGTGCGTAATACTCCACGAAACGGGCCAGAATCGGCCAAAACTGCGAGTGTTGATGAGCGACACATAAATGCACCCCGGTGTTCGTCAATCATGGAAATCACGCCGAGACCCAAAAACAGAGTAATTGTCCAAGAAACGGGCCAGAATCGGGCAAAACTGTGAGTGTGGATGACCGACACGTAAATGCACCCCGTGGTTCATTAATCGTCGAAATCACTCTGGGGGCCCAAAAAAGAGAGTAATAGTCCATGATACGGGCCAGAATCAGCCAAAACTATGAGTATTGATGACCGACATGTAAGCGCGCCTTGGGGTTCAACAACTATTGAAATCACTTCGGGACCTGAAAACAGTGAGTAATTGTCCACAAAACACGTTAGAATTGGCCAAAATTGTGAGTGTTGCTGACCGACACGTAAACTCAACCCGGGGTCATTTCGGGACCCCCATAACTAAGTAATAGTCCAAGAAATGGGCCAGAATCGGCCCAAACTGTGATTGTTGATGACCTACACTTAAGCGCATCTTGGGGTTCAACAACCATGGAAATCGCTTTGGGGCCCCAAAACGGTGAGTAACAGTCCACGACATGGGTCAGAATCGACAAAAACCGCGAGTGTTGATAACCAACCCGTAAGCGCACCCAGGGGTTCGTTAATCATGGAAATCATTCCGGGGCCCCAAAAAAGTGAGTAATAGTCCACGAAACGGGCCAGAATCGGCCAAAACTGTGAGTGTTGATGACCGACACGTAAACGCACGCCGGGGTTCATTAATCGTGGAAATCACTCCGGGAGCCCAAAACAGTGAGTAATAGTATACAACAAAGGCAAGAATCGGACAAAAGTGTAAGTGTTGATGACCGAAACGTAAACGCACCCCGCGGTTAGTTAATTGTTGAAATCACTTCGATACCCCAAAACAGTGCGTAATACTCCACGAAACGGGCCAGAATCGGGCAAAACTGCGAGTGTTGATGAGCGACACATAAATGCACCCCGGTGTTCGTCAATCATGGAAATCACGCCGAGACCCAAAAACAGAGTAATTGTCCAAGAAACGGGCCAGAATCGGGCAAAACTGTGAGTGTGGATGACCGACACGTAAATGCACCCCGTGGTTCGTTAATCGTCGAAATCACTCTGGGGGCCCAAAAAAGAGAGTAATAGTCCATGATACGGGCCAGAATCAGCCAAAACTATGAGTATTGATGACCGACATGTAAGCGCGCCTTGGGGTTCAACAACTATTGAAATCACTTCGGGACCTGAAAACAGTGAGTAATTGTCCACAGAACACGTTAGAATTGGCCAAAATTGTGAGTGTTGCTGACCGACACGTAAACTCAACCCGGGGTCATTTCGGGACCCCCATAACTAAGTAATAGTCCAAGAAATGGGCCAGAATCGGCCCAAACTGTGATTGTTGATGACCTACACTTAAGCGCATCTTGGGGTTCAACAACCATGGAAATCGCTTTGGGGC
>NW_021203177.1:19987-32463 GCF_002162155.2 Triticum dicoccoides
GAATCGGACAAAAGTGTAAGTGTTGATGACCGAAACGTAAACGCACCCCGCGGTTAGTTAATTGTTGAAATCACTTCGATACCCCAAAACAGTGCGTAATACTCCACGAAACGGGCCAGAATCGGGCAAAACTGCGAGTGTTGATGAGCGACACATAAATGCACCCCGGTGTTCGTCAATCATGGAAATCATGCCGAGACCCAAAAACAGAGTAATTGTCCAAGAAACGGGCCAGAATCGGCCAAAACTGTGAGTGTGGATGACCGACACATAAATGCACCCCGTGGTTCGTTAATCGTGGAAATCTCTCCGGGGGCCCAAAAAAGAGAGTAATAGTCCATGATACGGGCCAGAATCAGCCAAAACTATGAGTATTGATGACCGACACGTAAGCGCGCCTTGGGGTTCAACAACTATGGAAATCACTTCGGGACCTAAAAACGGTGAGTAATAGTCCACAGAACACGTTAGAATTTGCCAAAATTGTGAGTGTTGCTGACCGACACGTAAACACAACCCGGGGTCATTTCGGGACCCCCATAACTAAGTAATAGTCCAAGAAACGGGCCAGAATCGGCCCAAACTGTGATTGTTGATGACCTACACTTAAGCGCACCGTGGGGTTCAACAACCATGGAAATCGCTTTGGGGCCCCAAAACGGTGAGTAACAGTCCACGACACGGGTCAGAATCGACAAAAACCGCGAGTGTTGATAACCAACCCGGAAGCGCACCCAGGGGTTCGTTAATCATGGAAATCACTTCGGGGACCCAAAAAAGTGAGTAATAGTCCACGAAACGGGCCATAATCGGCCAAAACTGTGAGTGTTGATGACCGACACGTAAACGCACGCCGGGGTTCGTTAATCGTGGAAATCACTCCGGGACCCCAAAACAGTGAGTAATAGTATACAAAAATGGCAAGAATCGGACAAAAATGTAAGTGTTGATGACCGAAACGTAAACGCACCCCGCGGTTAGTTAATTGTTGAAATCACTTCGATACCCCAAAACAGTGCGTAATACTCCACGAAACGGGCCAGAATCGGCCAAAACTGCGAGTGTTGATGAGCGACACATAAATGCACCCCGGTGTTCGTCAATCATGGAAATCACGCTGAGACCCAAAAACAGAGTAATTGTCCAAGAAACGGGCCAGAATCGGCCAAAACTGTGAGTGTGGATGACCGACACGTAAATGCACCCCGTGGTTCGTTAATCGTGGAAATCTCTCCGGGGGCCCAAAAAAGAGAGTAATAGTCCATGATACGGGCCAGAATCAGCCAAAACTATGAGTATTGATGACCGACACGTAAGCGCGCCTTGGGGTTCAACAACTATGGAAATCACTTCGGGACCTGAAAACAGTGAGTAATAGTCCACAGAACACGTTAGAATTTGCCAAAATTGTGAGTGTTGCTGACCGACACGTAAACACAACCCGGGGTCATTTCGGGACCCCCATAACTAAGTAATAGTCCAAGAAACGGGCCAGAATCAGCCCAAACTGTGATTGTTGTTGACCTAGACTTAAGCGCACCTTGGGGTTCAACAACCATGGAAATCGCTTTGGGGCCCCAAAACGGTGAGTAACAGTCCACGACACGGGTCAGAATCGACAAAAACCGCGAGTGTTGATAACCAACCCGTAAGCGCACCCAGGGGTTCGTTAATCATGGAAATCACTCCGGGGACCCAAAAAGTGACTAATAGTCCATGAAACGGGCCAGAATCGGCCAAAACTGTGAGTGTTGATGACCGACACGTAAACGCACGCCGGGGTTCGTTAATCGTGGAAATCACTCCGGGACCCCAACACAGTGAGTAATAGTATACAAAAAAGGCAAGACTCGGACAAAAATGTAAGTGTTGATGACCGAAACGTAAACGCACCCCGCGGTTAGTTAATTGTTGAAATCACTTCGATACCCCAAAACAGTGCGTAATACTCCACGAAACGGGCCAGAATCGGCCAAAACTGCGAGTGTTGATGAGCGACACATAAATGCACCCCGGTGTTCGTCAATCATGGAAATCACGCTGAGACCCAAAAACAGAGTAATTGTCCAAGAAACGGGCCAGAATCGGCCAAAACTGTGAGTGTGGATGACCGACACGTAAATGCACCCCGTGGTTCGTTAATCGTGGAAATCTCTCCGGGGGCCCAAAAAAGAGAGTAATAGTCCATGATACGGGCCAGAATCAGCCAAAACTATGAGTATTGATGACCGACACGTAAGCGCGCCTTGGGGTTCAACAACTATGGAAATCACTTCGGGACCTGAAAACAGTGAGTAATAGTCCACAGAACACGTTAGAATTTGCCAAAATTGTGAGTGTTGCTGACCGACACGTAAACACAACCCGGGGTCATTTCGGGACCCCCATAACTAAGTAATAGTCCAAGAAACGGGCCAGAATCAGCCCAAACTGTGATTCTTGTTGACCTAGACTTAAGCGCACCTTGGGGTTCAACAACCATGGAAATCGCTTTGGGGCCCCAAAACGGTGAGTAACAGTCCACGACACGGGTCAGAATCGACAAAAACCGCGAGTGTTGATAACCAACCCGTAAGCGCACCCAGGGGTTCGTTAATCATGGAAATCACTCCGGGGACCCAAAAAAGTGACTAATAGTCCATGAAACGGGCCAGAATCGGCCAAAACTGTGAGTGTTGATGACCGACACGTAAACGCACGCCGGGGTTCGTTAATCGTGGAAATCACTCCGGGACCCCAAAACAGTGAGTAATAGTATACAAAAAAGGCAAGACTCGGACAAAAATGTAAGTGTTGATGACCGAAACGTAAACGCACCCCGCGGTTAGTTAATTGTTGAAATCACTTCGATACCCCAAAACAGTGCGTAATACTCCACGAAACGGGCCAGAATCGGCCAAAACTGCGAGTGTTGATGAGCGACACATAAATGCACCCCGGTGTTCGTCGATCATGGAAATCACGCCGAGACCCAAAAACAGAGTAATAGTCCAAGAAACGGGCCAGAATTGGCCAAAACTGTGAGTGTTGATGACCGACACGTAAATGCACCCCGTGGTTCGTTAATCGTGGAAATCACTCCGGGGGCCCAAAAAAGTGAGTAATAGTCCATGATACGGGCCAGAATCAGCCAAAACTATGAGTATTGATGACCGACAGGTAAGCGCGCCTTGGGGTTCAACAACTATGGAAATCACTTCGGGACCTAAAAACGGTGAGTAATAGTCCACAAAACACGTTAGAATTGGACAAAATTGTGAGTGTTGCTGACCGACACGTAAACACAACCCGGGGTCATTTCTGGACCCCATAACTAAGTAATAGTCCAAGAAACGGGCCAGAATCGGCCCAAACTGCGATTGTTGATGACTTACACTTAAGCGCACCTTGGGGTTCAACAACCATGGAAATCGCTTTGGGGCCCCAAAACGGTGAGTAACAGTCCACGAAACGGGTCAGAATCGACAAAAACCGCGAGTGTTGATAACCAACCCATAAGCGCACCCAGGGGTTCGTTAATCGTGGAAATCACTCCGGGGACCCAAAAAAGTGAGTAATAGTCCACGAAACGGGCCAGAATCGGCCAAAACTGTGAGTGTTGATGACCGACACGTAAACGCACGCCGGGGTTCGCTAATCGTGGAAATCACTCCGAGACCCCAAAATAGTGAGTAATAGTATACAAAAAAGGCAAGAATCGGACAAATGTGTAAGTGTTGATGACCGAAACGTAAACGCACCCCGCGGTTCGTTAATCGTTGAAATCACTTCGATACCCCAAAACAGTGTGTAATACTCCACGAAACGGGCCAGAATCGGCCAAAACTCCGAGTGTTGATGAGCGACACATAAATGCACCCCGGTGTTCGTCAATCATGGAAATCACACCGAGACCCAAAAACAGAGTAATAGTCCAAGAAACGGGCCAGAATTGGCCAAAACTGTGAGTGTTGATGACCGACACGTAAATGCACCCCGTGGTTCGTTAATCGTGGAAATCACTCCGGGGGCCCAAAAAAGTGAGTAATAGTCCATGATACGGGCCAGAATCAGCCAAAACTATGAGTTTTGATGACCGACACGTAAGCGTGCCTTGGGGTTCAACAACTATGGAAATCACTTCGGGACCTGAAAACGGTGAGTAATAGTCCACAAAACACGTTAGAATTGGCCAAAATTGTGAGTGCTGCTGACAGACACGTAAACACAACCCGGGGTTCGTAAATCGTGGAAATCATTTCGGGACCCCGATAACTAAGTAATAGTCCAAGAAACAGGCTAGAATCGGCCCAAACTGTGATTGTTGATGACCTACACTTAAGCGCACCTTGGGGTTCAACAACCATGGAAATCGCTTTGGGGCCCCAAAATGGTGAGTAACAGTCCACGACACGGGTCAGAATCGACAAAAACCGCGAGTGTTGATAACCAACCCGTAAGCGCACCCAGGCATTCGTTAATCGTGGAAATCACTCCGGGGACCCGAAAAAGTGAGTAATAGTCCACGAAACGGGCCAGAATCGGCCAAAACTGTGAGTGTTGATGACCGACACGTAAACGCACGCCGGGGTTCGTTAATCGTGGAAATCACTCCGGGACCCCAAAACAGTGAGTAATAGTATACAAAAAAGGCAAGAATCGGACAAAAGTGTAAGTGTTGATGAGCGACACATAAATGCACCCCGGTGTTCGTCAATCATGGAAATCACGCCGAGACCCAAAAACAGAGTAATTGTCCAAGAAACGGGCCAGAATCGGCCAAAACTGTGAGTGTGGATGACCAACACGTAAATGCACCCCGTGGTTCGTTAATCGTGGAAATCTCTCCGGGGGCCCAAAAAAGAGAGTAATAGTCCATGATACGGGCCAGAATCAGCCAAAACTATGAGTATTGATGACCGACACGTAAGCGCGCCTTGGGGTTCAACAACTATGGAAATCACTTCGGGACCTGAAAACAGTGAGTAATAGTCCACAGAACACGTTAGAATTTGCCAAAATTGTGAGTGTTGCTGACCGACACGTAAACACAACCCGAGGTCATTTCGGGACCTCCATAACTAAGTAATAGTCCAAGAAACGGGCCAGAATCAGCCCAAACTGTGATTGTTGTTGACCTACACTTAAGCGCACCTTGGGGTTCAACAACCATGGAAATCGCTTTGGGGCCCCAAAACGGTGAGTAACAGTCCACGACACGGGTCAGAATCGACAAAAACCGCGAGTGTTGATAACCAACCCGTAAGCGCACCCAGGGGTTCGTTAATCATGGAAATCACTCCGGGGACCCAAAAAAGTGACTAATAGTCCATGAAACGGGCCAGAATCGGCCAAAACTGTGAGTGTTGATGACCGACACGTAAACGCACGCCGGGGTTCGTTAATCGTGGAAATCACTCCGGGACCCCAAAACAGTGAGTAATAGTATACAAAAAAGGCAAGAATCGGACAAAAATGTAAGTGTTGATGACCGAAACGTAAACGCACCCCGCGGTTAGTTAATTGTTAAAATCACTTCGATACCCCAAAACAGTGCGTAATACTCCACGAAACGGGCCAGAATCGGCCAAAACTCCGAGTGTTGATGAGCGACACATAAATGCACCCCGGTGTTCGTCAATCATGGAAATCACACCGAGACCCAAAAACAGAGTAATAGTCCAAGAAACGGGCCAGAATTGGCCAAAACTGTGAGTGTTGATGACCGACACGTAAATGCACCCCGTGGTTCGTTAATCGTGGAAATCACTCTGGGGGCCCAAAAAAGTGAGTAATAGTCCATGATACGGGCCAGAATCAGCCAAAACTATGAGTTTTGATGACCGACACGTAAGCGTGCCTTGGGGTTCAACAACTATGGAAATCACTTCGGGACCTGAAAACGGTGAGTAATAGTCCACAAAACACGTTAGAATTGGCCAAAATTGTGAGTGCTGCTGACAGACACGTAAACACAACCCGGGGTTCGTAAATCGTGGAAATCATTTCGGGACCCCGATAACTAAGTAATAGTCCAAGAAACAGGCCAGAATCGGCCCAAACTGTGATTGTTGATGACCTACACTTAAGAGCACCTTGGGGTTCAACAACCATGGAAATCGCTTTGGGGCCCCAAAATGGTGAGTAACAGTCCACGACACGGGTCAGAATCGACAAAAACCGCGAGTGTTGATAACCAACCCATAAGCGCACCCAGGGGTTCGTTAATCGTGGAAATCACTCCGGGGACACAAAAAAGTGAGTAATAGTCCACGAAACGGGCCAGAATCGGCCAAAACTGTGAGTGTTGATGACCGACACGTAAACGCACGCCGGGGTTCGCTAATCGTGGAAATCACTCTGAGACCCCAAAATAGTGAGTAATAGTATACAAAAAAGGCAAGAATCGGACAAATGTGTAAGTGTTGATGACCGAAACGTAAACGCACCCCGCGGTTCGTTAATCGTTGAAATCACTTCGATACCCCAAAACAGTGTGTAATACTCCACGAAACGGGCCAGAATCGGCCAAAACTCCGAGTGTTGATGAGCGACACATAAATGCACCCCGGTGTTCGTCAATCATGGAAATCACACCGAGACCCAAAAACAGAGTAATAGTCCAAGAAACGGGCCAGAATTGGCCAAAACTGTGAGTGTTGATGACCGACACGTAAATGCACCCCGTGGTTCGTTAATCGTGGAAATCACTCCGGGGGCCCAAAAAAGTGAGTAATAGTCCATGATACGGGCCAGAATCAGCCAAAACTATGAGTTTTGATGACCGACACGTAAGCGTGCCTTGGGGTTCAACAACTATGGAAATCACTTCGGGACCTGAAAACGGTGAGTAATAGTCCAAAAAACACGTTAGAATTGGCCAAAATTGTGAGTGCTGCTGACAGACACGTAAACACAACCCGGGGTTCGTAAATCGTGGAAATCATTTCGGGACCCCGATAACTAAGTAATAGTCCAAGAAACAGGCCAGAATCGGCCCAAACTGTGATTGTTGATGACCTACACTTAAGCGCACCTTGGGGTTCAACAACCATGGAAATCGCTTTGGGGCCCCAAAATGGTGAGTAACAGTCCACGACACGGGTCAGAATCGACAAAAACCGCGAGTGTTGATAATCAACCCGTAAGCGCACCCAGGCATTCGTTAATCGTGGAAATCACTCCGGGGACCCAAAAAAGTGAGTAATAGTCCACGAAACGGGCCAGAATCGGCCAAAACTGTGAGTGTTGATGACCGACACGTAAACGCACGCCGGGGTTCGTTAATCGTGGAAATCACTCCGGGACCCCAAAACAGTGAGTAATAGTATACAAAAAAGGCAAGAATTGGACAAAAGTGTAAGTGTTGATGAGCGACACATAAATGCACCCCGGTGTTCGTCAATCATGGAAATCACGCCGAGACCCAAAAATAGAGTAATTGTCCAAGAAACGGGCCAGAATCGGCCAAAACTGTGAGTGTGGATGACCGACACGTAAATGCACCCCGTGGTTCGTTAATCGTGGAAATCTCTCAGGGGGCCCAAAAAAGAGAGTAATAGTCCATGATACGGGCCAGAATCAGCCAAAACTATGAGTATTGATGACCGACACGTAAGCGCGCCTTGGGGTTCAACAACTATGGAAATCACTTCGGGACCTGAAAACAGTGAGTAATAGTCCACAGAACACGTTAGAATTTGCCAAAATTGTGAGTGTTGCTGACCGACACGTAAACACAACCCGGGGTCATTTCGGGACCCCCATAACTAAGTAATAGTCCAAGAAACGGGCCAGAATCAGCCCAAACTGTGATTGTTGTTGACCTACACTTAAGCGCACCTTAGGGTTCAACAACCATGGAAATCGCTTTGGGCCCCAAAACGGTGAGTAACAGTCCACGACACGGGTCAGAATCGACAAAAACCGCGAGTGTTGATAACCAACCCGTAAGCGCACCCAGGGGTTCGTTAATCATGGAAATCACTCCGGGGACCCAAAAAAGTGAGTAATAGTCCACGAAACGGGCCAGAATCGGCCAAAACTGTGAGTGTTGATGACCGACACGTAAACGCACGCCGGGGTTCGTTAATCGTGGAAATCACTCCGGGACCCCAAAACAGTGAGTAATAGTATACAAAAAAGGCAAGAATCGGACAAAAATGTAAGTGTTGATGACCGAAACGTAAACGCACCCCGCGGTTAGTTAATTGTTGAAATCACTTCGATACCCCAAAACAGTGCGTAATACTCCACGAAACGGGCCAGAATCGGCCAAAACTGCGAGTGTTGATGAGCGACACATAAATGCACCCCGGTGTTCGTCGATCATGGAAATCACGCCGAGACCCAAAAACAGAGTAATAGTCCAAGAAACGGGCCAGAATTGGCCAAAACTGTGAGTGTTGATGACCGACACGTAAATGCACCCCGTGGTTCGTTAATCGTGGAAATCACTCCGGGGGCCCAAAAAAGTGAGTAATAGTCGATGATACGGGCCAGAATCAGCCAAAACTATGAGTATTGATGACCGACAGGTAAGCGCGCCTTGGGGTTCAACAACTATGGAAATCACTTCGGGACCTAAAAACGGTGAGTAATAGTCCACAAAACACGTTAGAATTGGCCAAAATTGTGAGTGTTGCTGACCGACACGTAAACACAACCCGGGGTCATTTCGGGACCCCATAACTAAGTAATAGTCCAAGAAACGGGCCAGAATCGGCCCAAACTGCGATTGTTGATGACTTACACTTAAGCGCACCTTGGGGTTCAACAACCATGGAAATCGCTTTGGGGCCCCAAAACGGTGAGTAACAATCCACGAAACGGGTCAGAATCGACAAAAACCGCGAGTGTTGATAACCAACCCGTAAGCGCACCCACGGGTTCGTTAATCGTGGAAATCACTCCGGGGACCCAAAAAAGTGAGTAATAGTCCACGAAACGGGCCAGAATCGGCCAAAACTGTGAGTGTTGATGACCGACACGTAAACGCACGCCGGGGTTCGTTAATCGTGGAAATCACTCCGAGACCCCAAAATAGTGAGTAATAGTATACAAAAAAGGCAAGAATCGGACAAATATGTAAGTGTTGATGACCGAAACGTAAACGCACCCCGCGGTTCGTTAATCGTTGAAATCACTTCGATACCCCAAAACAGTGTGTAATACTCCACGAAACGGGCCAGAATCGGCCAAAACTCCGAGTGTTGATGAGCGACACATAAATGCACCCCGGTGTTCGTCAATCATGGAAATCACACCGAGACCCAAAAACAGAGTAATAGTCCAAGAAACGGGCCAGAATTGGCCAAAACTGTGAGTGTTGATGACCGACACGTAAATGCACCCCGTGGTTCGTTAATCGTGGAAATCACTCCGGGGGCCCAAAAAAGTGAGTAATAGTCCATGATACGGGCCAGAATCAGCCAAAACTATGAGTTTTGATGACCGACACGTAAGCGTGCCTTGGGGTTCAACAACTATGGAAATCACTTCGGGACCTGAAAACGGTGAGTAATAGTCCACAAAACACGTCAGAATTGGCCAAAATTGTGAGTGCTGCTGACAGACACGTAAACACAACCCGGGGTTCGTAAATCGTGGAAATCATTTCGGGACCCCGATAACTAAGTAATAGTCCAAGAAACAGGCCAGAATCGGCCCAAACTGTGATTGTTGATGACCTACACTTAAGCGCACCTTGGGGTTCAACAACCATGGAAATCGCTTTGGGGCCCCAAAATGGTGAGTAACAGTCCACGACACGGGTCAGAATCGACAAAAACCGCGAGTGTTGATAACCAACCCGTAAGCGCACCCAGGCGTTCGTTAATCGTGGAAATCACTCCGGGGACCCAAAAAAGTGAGTAATAGTCCACGAAACGGGCCAGAATCGGCCAAAACTGTGAGTGTTGATGACCGACACGTAAACGCACGCCGGGGTTCGTTAATCGTGGAAATCACTCCGGGACCCCAAAACAGTGAGTAATAGTATACAAAAAAGGCAAGAATTGGACAAAAGTGTAAGTGTTGATGAGCGACACATAAATGCACCCCGGTGTTCGTCAATCATGGAAATCACGCCGAGACCCAAAAACAGAGTAATTGTCCAAGAAACGGGCCAGAATCGGCCAAAACTGTGAGTGTGGATGACCGACACGTAAATGCACCCCGTGGTTCGTTAATCGTGGAAATCTCTCAGGGGGCCCAAAAAAGAGAGTAATAGTCCATGATACGGGCCAGAATCAGCCAAAACTATGAGTATTGATGACCGACACGTAAGCGCGCCTTGGGGTTCAACAACTATGGAAATCACTTCGGGACCTGAAAACAGTGAGTAATAGTCCACAGAACACGTTAGAATTTGCCAAAATTGTGAGTGTTGCTGACCTACACGTAAACACAACCCGGGGTCATTTCGGGACCCCCATAACTAAGTAATAGTCCAAGAAACGGGCCAGAATCAGCCCAAACTGTGATTGTTGTTGACCTACAGTTAAGCGCACCTTAGGGTTCAACAACCATGGAAATCGCTTTGGGCCCCAAAACGGTGAGTAACAGTCCACGACACGGGTCAGAATCGACAAAAACCGCGAGTGTTGATAACCAACCCGTAAGCGCACCCAGGGGTTCGTTAATCATGGAAATCACTCCGGGGACCCAAAAAAGTGAGTAATAGTCCACGAAACGGGCCAGAATCGGCCAAAACTGTGAGTGTTGATGACCGACACGTAAACGCACGCCGGGGTTCGTTAATCGTGGAAATCACTCCGGGACCCCAAAACAGTGAGTAATAGTATACAAAAAAGGCAAGAATCGGACAAAAATGTAAGTGTTGATGACCGAAACGTAAACGCACCCCGCGGTTAGTTAATTGTTGAAATCACTTCGATACCCCAAAACAGTGCGTAATACTCCACGAAACGGGCCAGAATCGGCCAAAACTGCGAGTGTTGATGAGCGACACATAAATGCACCCCGGTGTTCGTCGATCATGGAAATCACGCCGAGACCCAAAAACAGAGTAATAGTCCAAGAAACGGGCCAGAATTGGCCAAAACTGTGAGTGTTGATGACCGACACGTAAATGCACCCCGTGGTTCGTTAATCGTGGAAATCACTCCGGGGGCCCAAAAAAGTGAGTAATAGTCCATGATACGGGCCAGAATCAGCCAAAACTATGAGTATTGATGACCGACAGGTAAGCGCGCCTTGGGGTTCAACAACTATGGAAATCACTTCGGGACCTAAAAACGGTGAGTAATAGTCCACAAAACACGTTAGAATTGGCCAAAATTGTGAGTGTTGCTGACCGACACGTAAACACAACCCGGGGTCATTTCGGGACCCCATAACTAAGTAATAGTCCAAGAAACGGGCCAGAATCGGCCCAAACTGCGATTGTTGATGACTTACACTTAAGCGCACCTTGGGGTTCAACAACCATGGAAATCGCTTTGGGGCCCCAAAACGGTGAGTAACAGTCCACGAAACAGGTCAGAATCGACAAAAACCGCGAGTGTTGATAACCAACCCGTAAGCGCACCCAGGGGTTCGTTAATCGTGGAAATCACTCCGGGTACCCAAAAAAGTGAGTAATAGTCCACGAAACGGGCCAGAATCGGCCAAAACTGTGAGTGTTGATGACCGACACGTAAACGCACGCCGGGGTTCGTTAATCGTGGAAATCACTCCGAGACCCCAAAATAGTGAGTAATAGTATACAAAAAAGGCAAGAATCGGACAAATGTGTAAGTGTTGATGACCGAAACGTAAACGCACCCCGCGGTTCTTTAATCGTTGAAATCACTTCGATACCCCAAAACAGTGTGTAATACTCCATGAAACGGGCCAGAATCGGCCAAAACTCCGAGTGTTGATGAGCGACACATAAATGCACCCCGGTGTTCGTCAATCATGGAAATCACACCGAGACCCAAAAACAGAGTAATAGTCCAAGAAACGGGCCAGAATTGGCCAAAACTGTGAGTGTTGATGACCGACACGTAAATGCACCCCGTGGTTCGTTAATCGTGGAAATCACTCCGGGGGCCCAAAAAAGTGAGTAATAGTCCATGATACGGGCCAGAATCAGCCAAAACTATGAGTTTTGATGACCGACACGTAAGCGTGCCTTGGGGTTCAACAACTATGGAAATCACTTCGGGACCTGAAAACGGTGAGTAATAGTCCACAAAACACGTCAGAATTGGCCAAAATTGTGAGTGCTGCTGATAGACACGTAAACACAACCCGGGGTTCGTAAATCGTGGAAATCATTTCGGGACCCCGATAACTAAGTAATAGTCCAAGAAACAGGCCAGAATCGGCCCAAACTGTGATTGTTGATGACCTACACTTAAGCGCACCTTGGGGTTCAACAACCATGGAAATCGCTTTGGGGCCCCAAAATGGTGAGTAACAGTCCACGACACGGGTCAGAATCGACAAAAACCGCGAGTGTTGATAACCAACCCGTAAGCGCACCCAGG
>NW_021203178.1:0-1051 GCF_002162155.2 Triticum dicoccoides
GAAATGTTCCAACCATCATATCTGCCTGAGATTCAGCTCTGGTTGGTGTTAGGATATTCCAGGCTCATCGAGTCTTAGGAAGAAAAATGAAAGTTTGCAACACAAATCGACGAGATGACGTTGCGGGATTCTCGGGAGATGAACTACGATAGCAAGCTCCAAAACATGAGCTGGTTCTGCTACAAACATGTGAACACGTTGTCCCAGACAAGCATGACCACGTGGTAGTCTTATAATAAAACACTACCGAGTTCAGGAGGGGGAACCATCAACGAGGGTATCGAAGTTCTTTCATAAGTCCGGATTAGCTCTTATGAAGGAACTCCTTCTCCTTGAACAAATCAATCAGTGGCTTGGTGTGCTAGGGATACATATAGATTGAAGGTTGCAAGTCTTCAAACCACAGCATTCTTCGCACGTGTGCATGACTGATTTGGAATGATTCCAAAGGAAGCAACATTGACTTTCTCGAATCCACGGCGGCAACTTGCATCAGATGCACATGAATTAAAGGAAGTCACTACCTTCATCCAAACATATGCTTCATGAGCTAGCATGAACAAATGCTTTCAAAAGTTTCCAACACTAGCTTAATGTTCAGCAAAATTATGGAGAAGACAAGGATGTTGTCAATGGGCACAACAACAATTCATCTGAGTTTCCTTTTAAAAGGAATTCCATAGTTAAGTGAACAAGTGATAGCATTGGCCAGACCCAAAAGATATAATGGTGTATGCTCGAGGGATCAACCACGAATAAGACAACATTACGAGCATCGTTGGTACTGATTTGATTTGACGATAGCCCACACTCAAATCAAAGGATTGATAAGACAATAGGTCCAGCAACTGATCACAAGGACCAATCGATGAAGATATCATCTTTCTTCAACACACACTACACAAGAATATCCCTTTGGAACGAACTAAGTCAGGCAAGCTTTTATCTTCCAACCCTCCAAGTTGTCGTTTAGCTTAACCAACTAGCTCAGGGATATCTAACACCGATTCTTGGAGAGAAGGTGGTTCACAAGAAACCAACTTGATCACGA
>NW_021203179.1:0-1087 GCF_002162155.2 Triticum dicoccoides
CCTCTGGGCCGACCTAACACAACCGGGTGGAGAGGTCCACTGGTCAAAGCCCGTCCGTGCAAAGTCAAAGGGCTAGATCCCGTGGTCAAACGCTACAGGGTTAGCCGGGACGGGGGCCCTGGGGGGTAGCAATGCCACCGGAGCGTCGTACCGGGCCCTCATACATGCGGGGTGGTGTTGTGGCATGTCCGAAGAGGCGGCACACGTCTCCGGGTTGTGGCCCCCCTCACGGACGGCAATGAAACGGTAGTAGACGTTCTGCGGTAACGATGCAGCGTGAATATTATTAAATACTTGGAGCGCGATAAAATCATGAGTTTTTTACACAACGTGGGCACATGTGCTATAGGACTGATGGTAATTTTTCATAATTTTTTGTGATGGAGAAGTATCTGAACACTTCCCTCTACGCGGATTGCTCTTCGCACGTCTACGACTGTGGCCGGCGGCCTCCGGGGGCTAGCATACCGTCAAATCTTGCGTAGGCGGTCTCTCACAAATTTGGAAGTGTTGAGGCGGTTGCAAACGCCCAGCACGCGTCTCCGGGGTGTGCCCCCCCCCTCACGGACGCCGCCGCCGGCGGCACCTGGAGGGGGGAAACGGACGCGTCGGGTCTACACGGAGTGGATGTAGCTGTGGGTTTGGCCCGGATGTTGCTCCAAAGTGTTCCTCTGGGCCGACATAACACAACCGGGTGGAGAGGTCCACTGGTCAAAGCCCGTCCGTGCAAAGTCAAAGGGCTAGATCCCGTGGTCAAACGCTACAGGGTTAGCCGGGACGGGGGCCCTGGGGGTAGCAATGCCACCGGAGCGTCGTACCGGGCCCTCATACATGCGGGGTGGTGTTGTGGCATGTTCGAAGAGGCGGCACGCGTCTCCGGGTTGTGGCCCCCCTCACGGACGGCAATGAAACGGTAGTAGACGTTCTGCGGTAACGATGCAGCGTGAATATTATTAAATACTTGGAGCGCGATAAAATCATGAGTTTTTTACACAACGTGGGCACATGTGCTATAGGACTGATGGTAATTTTTCATAATTTTTTGTGATGGAGAAGTATCTGAACACTTCCCTCTACGCGGATTGCT
>NW_021203180.1:0-1114 GCF_002162155.2 Triticum dicoccoides
AATGTGTTTTGGGCTAATGCACCTAAAACCAGATTAAATGAAGTTGGTTTGAATCCAAGATTCAAATTCAAACTCCATATGTGGATATTTAAATGCCATTAGTATGATTTGTGCTAAACAGCATCTATAAGTTGTTCTAACATGCATGAAAATGGTACAGATGGATTCCTTGAATTTTTCTGATAATTTTTCATATATAAATTATTTAATTTGGAGTTACGGTTGAATTTCTATGAATTTTAGAAGTTTATACAAATTTCTGGAATTTCCTGAATATTTTCAAATCCAGAAAATACTTATTGCGTCAGCCTGATGTCATGATGACGTCAGCAGGTCAACGTGGCACAGTCCGGTCAACCCCTGACCGGTGGGTCCCGAGTGTCAGCGTCTAACTAAACTAACCTAGCTTAGTTAAACTAACCTAACCTAATTAGCCGGGCGGGGCCCGCAGGTCAGTGAGAGAGGAGGGGGTCAAACCCGGGTCAAACTCATCGGAGTTGACCCGAGGCTCGTCGCCGGCGAGGCCAGGGACAGCGGAGAGCGTCGGGATTCGCCCTCCGATGACCAAAAGAGCGGCGGAGGGGCTCTACGGGATGCCCAGACCCGCGCGCATCTAACAGGGCCAACGGAAGAAGCTAGGGTGGCCGGAGGCGACGGCAATCATGACGACGGCGGCGGCCGGAGTTCGGGTGGTGGCGGGTTTGGCGCTGCGAGCGGTGGTTTGGCGCGCTGAGGGCACTGGGGAGAAGCTCTTGCTCCTACGCATCCAAAGGAACGGACGGGAGGCCGCGAGGTGGCCGGAGTGGAGCACGGCGTCGACCTCGGCGGCCGCCGGAGCTCGGGCGAGCTCGGGGTCGGGGTTAGGGAGCACGGCAGGAGGAGCTGGGGCGTGCTACGGACTCCTGAGATCGCGGTGAGCACGTCAGTGGCTCGGATACGAGCTGGGGTGGCTGTGGCCACGGCCACGCCATGGCCGGCGGTGAGAAACTCTCGGCCGCGGTGGAGGAAGAGGCTAGGGGATGAGTGCGAGCTTGAGGGAAGGGGGAAGAGGAAGAGGGGCTCACAGGGGTTGCGTCGGTGGCCTCGGGGAGCTCGGGGAGGCGTCGGAGGCGGC
>NW_021203181.1:0-1137 GCF_002162155.2 Triticum dicoccoides
TGAATCACTTGAGACATGCAAATCATACCACATGGGCAAGATGACTGAAAGCCTCGTTTTCAGTAAAATGGAACTAGAAAGCAACTTGTTGGAAGTAATACATTTTGATGTGTGCAATCCAATGAGTGCTGAGGCATGTAGTGGATATCGTTATGTTCTTACTTCACAGATGATTTGAGTAGATGTTGAGTATATTTACTTGATGAATCACGAGTCTGAATTATTGAAAGGTTCAAGTAATTTCAGGGTGAAGTTGAAAGATCGTCGTGACAAGAGGATAAAATATCTATGATATGATCATAGAGATGAATATCTGAATTACGAGTTTGGCACAGAATTAAGACATTGTGGAAATTGTTTCACAACTAATACAGCCTGGAACACCATAATGTGATGGTGTGTCCGAACATCATAACTGCACCCTATTGGATATGATGCATACCATGATGTCTCTTATCGAATTACCACGATAGTTTATGGGTTAGGCATTAAAGACAACCACATTCACTTTAAATAGGGCACCACGTAATTCCGATGAGATGACACCATATGAACTATGGTTTAGAGAAACCTAAGCTGTCATTTCTTAGAAGTTTGGGGCTGCGACGCTTATGTGAAAAAGTTTCAGGCAGATAAGCTCGAACCCAAAGCGGATAAATGCATCTTCATAGGACACCCAAAACAGTTGGGTATACCTCCCGTCTCAGATCCGAAAGCAATAAGGGATTGTTTCTAGAATCGGGTCCTTTCTCGAGGAAAAGTTTCTCTCGAAAGAATTGAGTGGGAGGATGGTGGAGACTTGATGAGGTTATTGAACCGTCTCTTCAACTAGTGTGTGGCAGGGCACAGGAGTTGTTCCTGTGGCACCTACACCAATTGAAGTGGAAGCTTATGATAGTGATCATGAAACTTCAGATCAAGTCACTACCAAACCTCGTGGGTTGACAAGGATGCGTACTACTTCAGAGTGGTACGTAATCCTGTCTTGGAAGTCATGTTGCTAGACAACAATGAACCTACGAGCTATGGAGAAGCGATGGTGGGCCTGGATTCCAAAATGGCTCGAGGCCATATAATCCGAGAGAGGATCCATATATGAAAACAAAGTGTAGACTTTGGGAGAACTACTTGATGGTC
>NW_021203182.1:0-860 GCF_002162155.2 Triticum dicoccoides
GCACCTTGGGGTGCGTCAATCATGGAAATCACTCCAAGACCCCAAAACAATGAGTAATAGTCCACGAAACGGGCCAGAATTGGCCAAAACTGCGCGTGTTGATGGCCGACATGTAAGTGCACCTTGGGGTTCGTCAATCGTGGAAATCACTCTGAGACCCCAAAACACTGAGTAATAGTCCATGAAACTGGCCAGAATCGGCCAAAACTATGAGTGTTGATGACCGACACGTAAGCGCACCTTTGGGTGCGTCAATCATGGAAATCACTCCGAGACCCCAAAACAGTGAGTAATGGTACACGAAACGGGCCAGAATCTGCCAAAACTGCGAGTGTTGATGACCGACACGTAAGTGCACCTTGGGGTTCGTCAATCGTGGAAATCACTAAGAGACCCCGAAACAGTGAGTAATAGTACTCAAAACGGGTTAGAATCGGCCAAAACTGCGAGTGTTGATGACCGACACGTAAGGACACCTTGGGGTTCAACAACTATGCAAATCGCATTGGGACCCCTAAATGGGGAGTAATAGTCCATGAAATGGGCCAGAATCGTCCAAAACTGCGAGTGTTGATGACCGACACGTAAGCGCACCTTGGGGTTCGTCAATCGTGGAAATCACTCTGAGACCCCAAAACAGTGATTAATATTCCACGAAATGGGCGAGAATCTGCCAATACTGCGAGTGTTGATGACCGACACATAAGCGCACCTTGGGGTGCGTCAATCGTGGAAATCACTCCGAGACCCCAAAACAGTGAGTAACAGTCCATGAAACGGGCCAGAATCAGCCAAGACTGTGAGTGTTGATGACCGACACGTAAGCGCACCTTGGGGTTCGTCAATCGTGGAAATCACTC
>NW_021203183.1:0-2320 GCF_002162155.2 Triticum dicoccoides
GGCGATGTGCTGCGGCAGTGGCAGAGTAGTCAACTTGGACGGTGTGGCCCCAATCCGGAGGGCAGGGATGGAGTTGCGCGACAATTCAAAAGAAATTCCAGCCCGTATTCGGTCGGTGCTGGCGGCGATGGCGCCCGTGGGTGTCGTTTTCCTCCTTGGAGGAATCGCCAAGGTATGCCGGCATCTCCCTCACTCGCCCATGGGATTGGCAGATGTCTTCGGGTGAAAGCCTAGGTTCGGAGTTGAACCGGCGTGATGGCGGCGTCCTCATCGTCGCTACTCTGTTGGGAGCATCGCGCTTGAAGGCCGAGTCTTGAGGTTTCTTGTTGCGCTACTTTCGGTGCTCGCTGTTGTCCAAGGTGAGCTTTAGAGGCGCAATGTACATCACAGCCGGCGAGTCCAAGACGGTGGCTTTAGTGTATCGACCAAGTCCCGCCATCTACTTGCCACCTCCTTTTTGGCATCAAGGGTGGATGGTGCGTCCACAAGGAAGTATAGTTGGAGTTGGCTGTCTTCGGAGGTGTCTAGCGCTGGTCGAGGCGCGGCAATGTTGCTTGGTTTTGGTCAGAGTCTTTTTGCTTTGTAGTTGTGTTGTTGGTGGTGGTTGTTTTCGGGCTAGCACCGGTGTGAAGTTTGTGCTACATTTGTTGTCCGCAACAAGTTGTAGTCGACTTGTAATTGAAGTTCTGTCTTTTATAAAAATATGATACGCATTCGCGTACTCTCGAAAAAAATATGAAGAACTTTTCAGATAGTACATTCAAATTTATCCTCCCACACAGCATACAGAACAACTCTTCAGTACAGTAGATCGTAGTTTTAATCTCTAGTTTACAACTATGGTTTTCCCTTAGCAGTTGATGGTAGCTGCATTGTCTTGTGCGTAGAGGTCTGTGGCCTGATGGGAGTTACCTGGGATCATGTACTGTATTGTATCTGGCACATGCGGAAAATAAACAAAAAATGATCGGATGGCCGAGTTGGTCTAAGGCGCCAGATTAAGGCTCTGGTCCGAAAGGGCGTGGGTTCAAATCCCACTCCGGTCAAAAGTTATTCTTTTTTTTTCTGAAAAACATAGAAAACTAAGAGACAATTTTTTTCCTTTTAAAATCAAGAGTGCATCGATGCGCATCAGAGACATGCATTTACCAGCTACGAAGTCAAATTGCCACGATTTACTTCTGCTTCATACAAGGATCAAACCGCTCACATGCCGTCAAACCAAAGAATGGTTTAGATCGACTAAAAAAGGTAGAAAAAGGTTCTGATAGCACATACCCACACACTACAGCAGAAAAGCATTTCCTATCTTCAAGACCGGGTGGCCATGCCGTTCTCAGTCTTGAACAAAGATGCATAACGAAACAGAAGATGGGGGAAATGAAGCAAGAAGAGACCGTCGGCGTCGGCGACAAAGGAAGGAGTTAGGCTTGAGCCTGCGGAGGCGCCTGGGCATGGTGCAACCGGGACCAGAGGACCCAGAGCAGCCCGACCGCCGACGCCGCAGCGAGAGCCCCGCCGGCACATGCCGTCCCGTCGGCGGCGAGCTGGTACGACGCGCACACGGGCGTGGCGACGAGGTCCACGATTAGCGCGGAGGACGCCGCTCCGACGGCGACAAACGTGATCAGCCACTGGAGCACGATCAGGACGACCAGGAGCGTGACATCGGCCGGCGGGGGCGGCGGCTGCTGCTGCTGCTCGTACTTTAGCCAGCACGACTCGACCAGCAGCAGCAACGCACCAACTGGGACGGCCAGCAGCAGCAGCAGCATGCATAACCTCCTGAAAATTTCGAATAGTTTGTCATGCATTTGGTATGACGAGAGCCAGCCGTTGATCCATCAGCGAAACTACATACTAGAAAGATTATACGGTGGAAATGTGCTTAACTGGTGTGGGTCCTCGAGCGTGAACTGGATCACCCCGGGGACGCACTCCTCCGCGAGGACGGCCAAGACAAGCGCCGTGACGTCGAGGGCGAGGCTGCCGCCGCCGCAGACGACGATGAACCACCCTGCTGCAGCCATATGAACGAACCTAGCTGGAAGCGAGTGTGAGTCTGTGAGATGGCGAACGCGACACTTTCCACCCTTGCTTGCAGGCTTGGTTACAAGTTGTTGGCAAACACATGGATCGCTTGGCTGTCGAGCCCTCTTGAAGCCCCGGGTGCTGAGGGGTTTCCTTTCTTGGCTCCTGGGTGTTTTCAAGCCATGCACCTCTGCTCACCTTGATCCGGAATACATGACAACGTACATGATGGTTAGTGGGCTGGACTAGCCGGTAGAACAAATCTAGCTATGACCACTGCCACACTTAT
>NW_021203184.1:0-1135 GCF_002162155.2 Triticum dicoccoides
ATACCTGTAATGCACCTTTATAGTCACCCAGTTACGTTGTGACGTTTGATACACCCAAGGCACTCTTACGGTATCCGGGAGTTACACGACCTCATGGTCGAAGGAAGAGATACTTGACACTTGCAAAGCTCTAGCAAAACGAACTACACGATCTTTTATGCTATGCTTAGGATTGGGTCTTGTCCATCACATCATTCTCCTAATGATGTGATCCCGTTATCAACGACATCCAATGTCCATAGTCAGGAAACCATGACTATCTGTTGATCACAACGAGCTGGTCAACTAGAGGCTTACCAGGGACATAGTGTGGTCTAAGTATTCACACGTGTATTACGATTTCCGGATAATACAGTTATAGCATGAATAAAAGACAATTATCATGAACAATGAAATATAATAATACTTTTATTATTGCCTCTAGGGCATATTTCCAACAGTCTCCCACTTGCACTAGAGTCACCAATCTAGTTACATTGTGATGAATCGAACACCCATAGAGAACTGGTGTTGATCATGTTTTGCACGCGAGAGAGGTTTAGTCAGCGGATCTGCGACATTCAGATCCGTGTGCACTTTGCAAATCTCTATGTCTCCATCTTGAACATTTTCACGGATGGAGTTGAAACGACGCTTGATGTGCCTGGTCTTCTTGTGAAACCTGGGCTCCTTTGCGAGGGCAATAGCTCCAGTGTTGTCACAGAAGAGTTTGATCGGCCCCGACGCATTGGGTATGACTTCTAGGTCGGTGATGAACTCCTTCACCCAAATCGCTTCATGTGCTGCCTCCGAGGCTGCCATGTACTCCGCTTCACACGTAGATCCCGCCACGACGCTCTGCTTGCAGCTGCACCAGCTTACTGCTCCACCATTCAACATATACACGTATCCGGTTTGTGACTTAGAGTCATCCAGATCTGAGTCGAAGCTAGCGTCGACGTAACCCTTTACGACGAGCTCTTCGTCTCCTCCATAAACGAGAAACATGTCCTTTGTCCTTTTCAGGTACTTCAGGATATTCTTGACCGCTGTCCAGTGTTCCTTACCGGGATTACTTTGGTATCTTGCTACCAAACTCACGGCAAGGTTTACATCGGGTCTGGTACACAGCATGGCATACATAATAGATCCTATG
>NW_021203185.1:0-846 GCF_002162155.2 Triticum dicoccoides
TGGTGTCACGTGCTCGTCTCGGCGTCCGTCGTCGCTACCGCGACGATGTCCGCCTCGCCTCGCGATACGCTAAGACAGGGTGGCAGTGGTGTCACGTGCTTGTCTCGGCGCCCGTCGTCGCTACCGCGACGACGTCCGCCTCGACTCGAGTTACGCTAAGACAGGGTGGTAGTGGTGTCACGTGCTCGTCTCGGCGCCCGTCGTCGCTACCCCGACGACGTCCGCCTCGACTCGCGTTACGCTAAGACAGGGTGGCAGTGGTTTCACGTGCTCGTCTCGGCGTCCGTCGTCGCTACCGCGACGACGTTCGCCTTGACTCGCGTTACCCTAAGATAGACAGGGTGGCAGTGGTGTCACGTGCTCGTCTCGGCGTCCGTCGTCGCTACCGCGACGACGTCTGCCTCGACTCGAGTTACGCTAAGACAGGGTGGCAGTGGTGTCACGTGCTCGTCTCGGCGTTCATTGTCGCTACCGCGACGACGTCCGCCTCGACTCGCGTTACGCTAAGACAGGGTGGCAGTGGTGTCACGTGCTCGTCTCGGTGTCCGTCGTCGCTACCGCAACGACGTCCGCCTCGACTCGCGTTACGCTAAGACAAGGTGGGATTGGTGTCACGTGCTCGTCTCGGCGTCCGTCGTCGCTACCGTGACGATGTCCGCCTCGGCTCGCGATACGCTAAGACAGGGTGGCAGTGGTGTCACGTGCTTGTCTCGGCGCCCGTCGTCGCTACCGCGACGACTTCCGCCTCGACTCGAGTTACGCTAAGACAGGGTGGCAGTGGTGTCACGTGCTCGTCTCGGCGCCCGTCGTCGCTACCCCGACGACGTCCGCCTCGACTCACGTTAC
>NW_021203186.1:0-574 GCF_002162155.2 Triticum dicoccoides
TAAGGCGAGTCGAGGCGGACGTTGTCGCGGTAGCGACGACGGACGCCGAGACGAGCACGTGACACCATTCCCACCCTGTCTTAGTGTAACGCGAGTCGAGGCGGACGTCATCGCGGTAGCGACGACGGATGCCGAGACGAGCACGTGACACCACTCCCACCCTGTCTTAGCGTAACGCGAGTCGAGGCGGACGTCCTCGCGGTATCGACGACGGACGCCGAGACGAGCACGTGACACCATTCCCATCCTGTCTTAGCGTAACGCGAGTCGAGGCGGACGTCGTCGCGGTAGCGACGACGGACGCCGAGATGAGCAAGTGACACCACTGCCACCCTTTCTTAGCGTAACGCGAGTCGAGGCGGACGTCGTCGCGGTAGCGACGACGGACACCGAGACGAGCACGTGACACCACTCCCACCCTGTCTTAGCGTAACGCGAGTCGAGGCGGACGTCGTCGCGGTAGCAACGACGGACGCCGAGACGAGCACGTGACACCACTCCCACCCTGTCTTAGCGTAACGCGAGCCGAGGCGGACGTCGTCGCGGTAGCGACGACGGATGCTGAGATGAGCAC
>NW_021203186.1:994-1562 GCF_002162155.2 Triticum dicoccoides
CGGACGTCGTCACGGTAGCGACGTCGGACGCCGAGACGAGCACGTGACACCACTCCAACCCTGTCTTAGCGTAACGCGAGTCGAGGCGGACGTCGTCACGGTAGCGACGACGGACGCCGAGACGAGCACGTGACACCATTCCCACCCTGTCTTCGCATAACGCGAGTTGAGGCGGACGTCGTCGCGGTAGCAACGACGGACGCCGAGACGAGCACGTGACACCACTCCCACCCTGTCTTAGCGTAACGTGAGTCGAGGCGGACGTCATCGCGGTAGCGACGACGGACGCCGAGATGAGCACGTGACACCACTGCCACCCTGTCTTAGCGTAATGCGACTCGAGGCGGACGTCTTCGCGGTAGCGACGACGGACGCCGAGACATACACGTGACACCATTCCCACCTTGTCTTAGCGTAATGCGACTCGAGGCGGACGTCTTCGCGGTAGCGACGACGGACGCCGAGACATACACGTGACACCATTCCCACCTTGTCTTAGCGTAACACGAGTCGAGGCGGACGTCGTCGCGGTAGCGAGGACGGACGCCGAGACGTGCACGTGACACCA
>NW_021203186.1:1912-2370 GCF_002162155.2 Triticum dicoccoides
TCGCGGTAGCGACAACGGACGCCGAGACGAGCACGTGACACCATTCCCAACATGTCTTAGCGTAACGCGAGTCGAGGCGGACGTCCTCGCGGTAGCGACGACGGACGCCGAGACGAGCACGTGACACCACTCCAACCCTGTCTTAGCGTAACGCGAGTCGAGGCGGACGTCGTCACGGTAGCGACGACGGACGCCGAGACGAGCACGTGACACCACTCCCACCCTGTCTTAGCGTAACGTGAGTCGAGGCGGACGTCATCGCGGTAGCGACGACGGACGCCGAGATGAGCACGTGACACCACTGCCACCCTGTCTTAGCGTAACGCGACTCGAGGCGGACGTCTTCGCGGTAGCGACGACGGACGCCGAGACATACACGTGACACCATTCCCACCTTGTCTTAGCGTAACGTGAGTCGAGGCGGACGTCGTCGCGGTAGCGATGACGGACGCCGAGAC
>NW_021203186.1:4841-5647 GCF_002162155.2 Triticum dicoccoides
ACGCGAGTCGAGGCGGACGTCGTCGCGGTAGCAACGACGGACGGCGAGACGAGCACGTGACACCACTCCCACCCTGTCTTAGCGTAACGCGAGTCGAGGCGGACGTCGTCGCGGTAGCGACGACGGACGCCGAGACGAGCACGTGACACCACTGCCACCCTGTCTTAGCGTAACGCGAGTCGAGGCGGACGTCGTCTCGGTAGCGACAACGGACGCCGAGACGAGCACGTGACACCACTCCCACCCTGTCTTAGCGTAACGCGAGTTGAGGCGGACGTCGTCGCGGTAGCGACAACGGACGCCGAGACGAGCACGTGACACCATTCCCAACATGTCTTAGCGTAACGCGAGTCGAGGCGGACGTCCTCGCGGTAGCGACGACGGACGCTGAGACGAGCACGTGACACCACTGCCACCCTGTCTTAGCGTAACGCGAGTCGAGGCGGACGTCGTCGCGGTAGCGACGATGGACGCCAAGACGAGCACGTGACACCATTCCCACCCTGTCTTTGCGTAACGCGAGTCGAGGCGGACGTCGTTGCGGTAGCGACGACGGATGCCAAGACGATCACGTGACACCACTGCCACCCTGTCTGAGCGTAACGCGAGTCGAGGCGGACGTCGTCGCGGTAGCGACGACGGAAGCCGAGACGAGCACGTGACACCATTCCCACCCTGTCTTAGCGTAACACGAGTCGAGGCGGACGTCGTCTCGGTAGCGACGACGGACGCCGAGACAAGCACGTGACACCACTCCCAACCTGTCTTAGCGTAACGCGAGTCGAGGCGGACGTCGTCGCGGTAGC
>NW_021203187.1:0-1918 GCF_002162155.2 Triticum dicoccoides
GCATCGCCCGCCGCCGCCCGCGCGCGTGCGCCCCCGCCGCCTCGCCTCCCGAAGCCTCCGCCGCTGGCTGGCCCCTCGCCGGAGCCGCAGCTCTCCGCCGCCGGAGCTCCAAGGCCGCCGCCGCCTTGCCGGCCTCGCCGCGCCTCCTCCCGGACTCCTCCGCCGGAGCGCCCGGTCCGGCCGCTCCTCCACTGGATCCGGCCTTCCCCGGCCCGTCTCCGATGTCCCCGACGCTCTCCGGCGAGATCCGCGCCGCCTCGGCATCCGTTCCCGCAGGTTGTCTTTCCCCCCGAAATCCACTAAGTCCTTAATCTGTGGTAAAATTGTTGCATTTTCATCGCATCACGTCTCTGCATCCGTAGCTCCGTTTCGTGCGTGTAATATGTCAAATTGTTAGTCTCGACGAGTACATCATTTCGTTCCATTGCATCATTTTCGTTTGAGCTCATCTTGATGCCTGAATCATTGTTGTAAGAGTGCTAAGTGATGTTAATCTGCTGAAACTGTTATAACTTGCTCATTTGTCATTTTTGTCATGATTGATGTGTGCATCCTATGAGGTTGATGTCTTCATGTGTTTTGATCTATACCATGACATCTTTCCAGAGGTGCTTACCATGTATTTTGGTGATCAATGTGGTGACTAGCACAAGCATGCAAACTAGGCATCGTGATGTTGCTGATTTCAGTCCCTGTTCTGCTGTTATTTTTATGCCATGTAAACTTGATGCTACAGAGAGATCCATGCATATTTTGAGATACTTCAGTAAGGGTGTTTTGAACATATGGTTATTGTCTATCCATTCATGCCCTTGTTTGCAATTATGGAGTAGCCTAGCATATCATTTGAGTGCTCTACTTTTGCTTCAAAATATTTCCTGGCAGATTATTTACATGTTATTCAATTTAGCCAAGGTTGCTATAGTAGATCCTTGCATGCTATGGACTTGTTCTTGCCTTGGTTTGTTTCACAAACATGTCTTCTTGATGATGCTATGCTTATCTTGTCATGCAATGACTTGTGCTTAGTGAATCGAGCTTGTTAAGTAGTGTACTTGCTGTTGCTGTTTTGCTAGGCTGAATCTGTTATTTGGTGATGCTATGTAAATCTGCTTCTACAAGTCATTCTATGCATAATCTGGAGATGATCACTAAATATGTTTTGTTCTACATGTCATCCTCTAACCATCGATGCCCCTGGTTGCATTTATAGCTTGCTGTAGATTGTTCATATCTTGCTCCAAAGTTGCTAAATAATGTTGCTGTCAGCCTGTTAACATTAAGTTCACTTGTTTCCATGTGTTTTCCTAGTGATCCATGCACCCTATGACCTTGCTATTGCCATGATTAGCTTCACAAATATGCCTTCTTACTGTTGGGTGCCTTTCCATGCCATGTTTTGCCCTGTAGTGAGTTGCACAAGCTCATCTACATGCCTTCATAATTCTGTTTCTGCCATGTTTGAATCTGTATAATAACTTGCCATGTTTACGTGGGTGCCATCATATCTTCTGATCCTTTTTGGCTCTTGGTCAGTAAGGGACTTTTGTTCTATGCAATTAGTAGATTCATGACATGCCTTTGTTTGCCATGATAAGTTCCTGTAACATGTTGTTTTATAGCTCTAAACATTGCAACCTGATGTTATTTCTGCTAATGTTTGTAACTGTTATTATTTGCAATCTTACCATGTGTGTTTGAGCATGTTTACTGATTTCTGGAGATAGCTCAGTGTTCATGTTTTGTTATGCTTTACCTGTACTTCATGCCCATGCCTTTTGTTATTATGTTGAGGTCCTGTAGCTTGTTGTTTTGATGCTTGCAATATGCCTAGTTGCTGTTTTGGACAGATTGTTGATATGACTTGTATAGAGTGTATGTGTTGCACCGTTGCTCCGTCTTGAGTGTGCTCTATATG
>NW_021203188.1:0-1375 GCF_002162155.2 Triticum dicoccoides
TTGCATACTTTGTTAGCGTTCCGAGGATCGACAAAACCTTCCGGCTGCATCATATACAGTTCTTCCTTAAGATGCCCGTTAAGGAATGCTGTTTTGACGTCCATCTGCCATATCTCATAATCATAGTATGCGGCAATTGCTAACATGATTCGGACGGACTTTAGCTTCGCTACGGGAGAGAATGTCTCGTCGTAGTCAATCCCTTGAACCTGTCGATAACCCTTAGCGACAAGTCGAGCTTTATAGATGGTAATATTACCATCCGCGTCCGTCTTCTTCTTAAAGATCCATTTGTTTTCTATCGCTCGCCGATCATCGGGCAAGTCTGTCAAAGTCCATACTTTGTTTTCATACATGGATTCTATCTCGGATTTCATGGCTTCAAGCCATTTGTTGGAATCTGAGCCCGCCATTGCTTCTTCATAGTTCGAAGGTTCATTGTTGTCTAACAACATGATTTCTAGGACAGGGTTGCCGTACCACTCTGGTGCGGAACGTGTCCTTGTGGACCTACGAAGTTCAGCAGTAACTTGATCCGAAGTACCTTGATCATTATCATTGTTTTCCTCTTCAGTTGGAGTGGGCATCACAGGAACGGTTTCCTGCGCTGCGCCACTTTCCCGCTCAAGAGGTAGTACTTCATCGAGTTCTACTTTCCTCCCACTTACTTCTTTCGAGAGAAACTCTTTTTCCAGAAAGCATCCGTTCTTGGCAACAAAGATCTTGCCTTCGGATCTTAAGTAGAAAGTATACCCTACAGTTTCCTTAGGGTATCCTATGAATACGCATTTTTCCGACTTGGGTTCGAGCTTTTCAGGTTGAAGTTTCTTGACATAAGCATCGCATCCCCAAACTTTTAGAAATGACAGCTTAGGTTTCTTTCCAAACCATAATTCATACAGTGTCGTCTCAACGGATTTAGACGGTGCCCTATTTAAAGTGAATGTAGCTGTCTCTAGAGCGTATCCCCAAAATGATAGCGGTAAATCGGTAAGAGACATCATAGACCGCACCATATCCAATAGGGTGCGATTACGACGTTCGGACACACCGTTTCGCTGAGGTGTTCCAGGCGGCGTGAGCTGTGAAACGATTCCACATTTCCTTAAGTGTGTACCAAATTCGTGACTTAAGTATTCTCCTCCACGATCTGATCGTAAGAATTTTATCTTTCGGTCACATTGATTCTCTACCTCATTCTGAAATTCCTTGAACTTTTCAAAGGTCTCAGACTTGTGTTTCATTAAGTAGACATACCCATATCTACTCAAGTCATCTGTGAGAGTGAGAACATAACGATATCCTCCGCGAGCCTCAACGCTCATTGGACCGCACACATCGGTATGTATGATTTCCAACAAGTTGGTTGCTCGCT
>NW_021203189.1:0-550 GCF_002162155.2 Triticum dicoccoides
TGCTATGCGGGTGATATGATGATACCATGCCAAGTTTCAACATTTTCAGGATTCATTTTGTAGTGATTTTCAATTTCACGTTCATTTAGCTCTCTAAACAATTAGGTAAATGACCGAAAAACAACAAATGACGTCAGAACAGTTGGAAATTGATGACGTCACTTTGAATGCTGCTTACTAAACACAAAAGAAGTCCGGAGTTCAAATAAGTTTAAAAAAATTGAAGTGGCCATGTAACAGATGAGTTCTCGTCCGAAACCCTAATACTCTGAAAGAGTTTGTCCAGTTTGTACACGAAGTGCGTCCAGTTTTTGCCGTGACCCTCTCTACTCTTTCGCGCATGCTATGCGGGTGATATGATGATACCATGCCAAGTTTCAACATTTTCAGGATTCATTTTGTAATGATTTTCAATTTCACGGTCATTTAGCTCTCTAAAACAATTAGGTAAATGACCGAAAAACAACAAATGATGTCGGAACATGTTGGAAATTGATGACGTCGCTTTGAATACTGCATACTGAACACAAAAGAAGTCCGGAGTTCAAAT
>NW_021203190.1:0-1041 GCF_002162155.2 Triticum dicoccoides
CTACCCTTATCTCCAGCAAGTTTATATTTAGCATTCATACGCTCAATGTTTTCCTTAGTTAACTCATGCATTTTTAAAATCAATTCAGCACGTTGTTTAGCATCAAAATTAACCTTCTCCGAAGATGGAAGAGGCAACAAATCAATAGGTGCACGAGGTAGGAAACCATACACAACTTCAAAAGGGCACATCTTAGTAGTAGAATGCAATGAACGATTATAAGCAAATTCAATATGAGGCAAGCATTCCTCCCACATTTTCTTATTATTCTTCAAAACAGCCCTAAGCATAGTAGACAACGTTCTATTGACTACTTCAGTTTGTCCATCAGTTTGGGGGTGACAAGTAGTAGTAAAAAGCAGTTTAGTCCCCAACTTAGCCCATAAACATCTCCAAAAGTGGCTAAGAAATTTAGTATCACGATTTGAAACAATAGTATTTGGCACACCATGCAAGCGAATAATTTCACAAAAGAACAAATCAACAACATTAACAGCATCATCGCTTTTATGACATGGTATAAAGTGTGCCATTTTCGAGAATCTATCCACGACAACAAATATGCTATCCCTCCCCTTCTTTGTTCGAGGTAAACTTAAAACAAAGTTTATAGATATATCCTCCCAAGGAACACTAGGTACAGGCAAAGGCATATATAAACCATGAGGATTGAGTCGTGACTTAGCTTTTTGACATGTAGTGCAGCGAGCAATAAAACGCTCAACATCCCGTCTCATCTTTGGCCAAAAGAAATGTGTAGCAAGTACGTCCTCCGTCTTCTTCACGCCAAAGTGTCCCATTAATCCTCCTCCATGCGCTTCCTGCAACAACAAAAGACGAACGGAGCTAGCTGGAATGCATAGCTTGTTAGCACGAAACACAAATCCATCGTTAACAACAAACTTGTTCCACATTCTTCCTTCTTTACAATTCTGCATTACATCTTTAAAATCAGCATCATGCACATATTGATCTTTGATGGTCTCCAAACCAAATATTTTGAAGTCAAGTTGTGAAAGCATAGTATAGCGACGAGACAAT
>NW_021203191.1:0-1154 GCF_002162155.2 Triticum dicoccoides
GGCCTTGCAGAACTTGTACAATGACGCAATACATGTGGACTCACTGATGTGGACATACTCATCAACAAGATCACAAGGACTTCCGTATGCAAGCATCCGAATAGTTGCAGTGCATTTCTGATAAGAGCAGAAACCAACCTTTCCAAGGGCAGCCTCCTTGAATAGGAAATAATCATCGTGACATAACCGCCTCTCATCCGGATTCATACACGGTGGGCACCAAAACACAGTGTCTCCTCGGCCGAAATCGACTCCCTCCCCGATTCATACATGGTGGGCGAAAAAAAACTCTCATCGGCAAATATTTGGTGTATGCGAGATTACCGTACTATGCCCAACCGACTAATATTGCTGTGATGTAGGAAATTTGAAACAGGTGCTAAGTTTGTAAATTTCCGCGCATTTGAGACAAGCGCGCCCTGAAGACATGGTCCCACCTTCCTCTCTCCCTCCATTTCCCCATTCGTACTCCGTGGGCGCCAAAACACCCCCTCCACCCCAGCCTCCTTCGTCCGCCACCCCATCCACCGCCGTCCTCCTCCACCATGCCGGAGCTGATACCCCGACGCCATTGTCCATTACAAGAGATCGACCTCTCTCATCCACGGCTTCGGACTGGCATGCTTGCATCCCGTCCTCTCGCTTCATCCCCACCGTCGTCCACCTAGCCGGCACCGCTCCTACGACTCTCTCGTCCACCGTGCCCCTCCGCCACCGTCTACCCTCCTAGATATGCTTCCACACCACCGACAGCCATCGCTACTCAGCACCATCAAATTCTCAGCAGATGCATACACGGCTCGCACCAGAGGCGGTACTCTTTCGTATCTGCTCAACTTAGTTATCGCAGCAAGAAAATAGATCGCCACTACTTTACTCTGATTTCTTGTCCGTCACTTACGTGCTAGATGTAAGAAAACATTGGTTGCAAAGTTGCCTTTGTCCCGTTTACACCTTCAGATCCGCAATGGCACGCTCAACACTATACTCGCAATGCCTATGATTTTCCCCTTTTGTATTCCACACTAGTTAAATGACAGTGGACTAAATTTCAAAATTGGGTCAGTCGATTTATCAGAGCTCGCCGGAGTTCGCCGGTGTGATGGAAGGGGCTCGGGTGGGGACAGTGGTTGTGGGGGGTGGTGGTGGGGCCT
>NW_021203192.1:0-2670 GCF_002162155.2 Triticum dicoccoides
ATTATATAGCTAGAGTTAAAGGTGAACTTAAACTCACTAGTAAACATGCTTCTATGGTTGCTACTCAAGCTGAACAAGTACTTAAGGCTTAGAATGAATTGCTAGTTGAACTAAATAATAAACATGACTTTGCTGGTAGAGTGGCTACTAGAACTGATAAAATGACTCAGGAACCTTTGTATCCTGAAGGCCACCCTAATAGAATTGAACAAGATTCTCAGAATAATAATCTAGAGGCTCCTAGTTCTTCTAAGAAGAAGAATAAGAAAAATAATAGGACTTTGCATGCTTCTAGTGAACCTAATGTAGAACCACATGAGAATCCTAATAATACTTCTATCTCTGATGCCGAAACACAATCCAGAGATGAACATGAATCTGATGACAATGCTAATAATGATGTTCATGTAGATGCTCAACCTAGTAATAACAATGATATAGAAATTGAACCTGATGTTGGTCTTGATAACCCACAATCAAGAAACCAATGTTATGATAAGAGAGATTTTGTTGCTAGGAAGCATGGTAGAGAAAGAGAACCATGGGTTCAGAAACCCATGCCCTTTCCTCCTAAACCATTCAAGACAAAGGATGATGAGGACTTTGAGCGTTTTGCTGAAATGATTAGACCTATTTTCTTATGCATGCGCTTAACTGATATGCTTAAAACAAACCCTTATTCTAAATATATGAAAGATATCATCACTAATAAGAGGAAAATACCTGAAGCTGAGATTTCCACCATGCTTGCCAACTATACCTTTAAGGGTGGAATACCTAAGAAACTTGGTGATCCCGGAGTACCCACTATACCTTGCTCTATAAAGAGAAATTATGTTAAAACTGCTTTATGTGATTTAGGAGCCGGTGTTAGTGTTATGCCTCTTTCCTTGTACCATAGACTTGAATTAAGTAAGTTGACACCCACTGAGATATCCTTGCAAATGGCTGATAAATCAACTGCTATACATGTCAGCATTTGTGAGGATGTGCCTGTTATTGTTGCGAATGTTACTGTCTTAACAGACTTGATCATTCTTGATATTCCTGAGGACGACAATATGTCGATTATCCTTGGTAGACCCTTTTTAAATACTGCAGGAGCTGTTATTGATTGCAACAAAGGCAATGTCACCTTTCATGTTAATGGAAATGAGCACACGGTACATTTTCCAAGGAAACAACCTCAAGTTCACAGCATAAATACTATTGAGAAAATTCCATCAATCATTATTGGAGGTTTTGAATTTCCTCTCCCTACTGTCAAGAAAAAGTATGATATTCTTATTGTTGGGGATGACCATATCCCCGTTGAGGTAACCTAGTGTCACTTCGAAATTTCTCCGGTTCCGTGTTATTCAGAATGAGTTTGTTAACAAGACTTGATCAACCTTGTTAGTGGAATCATTTTGATGATCATGAGATGGATGAAACTAGAAGGCACAACCTTCTGTACCCTTTTTCTACTTTCTGTTATTTAAAATAAATAAAGCAAAAATAGTATTATCTGTTCGTTTTCTGAATTATCCGTGCAATGAAAAATATCTCGAAAATAAAAGTGCTCCAAATGCCCTGCAAATTTAGTATGATTTTTTATGGAATATTTGAGGATTTTAGGCACTGAAATCACTGCAGGAGGGGAAAGCACCAGGCCACGAGAGTGGAGGGCGCGCCCCCTGTCTCGTGGGCCCCTGGTGGCCCCCCTCCACTTATTCCAGCACCCACACACTCCATCTTGTTCCCAAAAAATCCCCATCCAGCTCAAGCATGAGTTGTAGCTCATTTTGCTGCGATTTTCGATCTCCTTGCTCAAAGCTCCATTCACAAAACTGCTTTGGGAGATTGTTGCTTGGTATGTGACTCCTCCATTGGTCCAAATAGTTTTTGTTCTAGTACTTTATTCATTGCAAATCCTTGCTGCCTTGGTGACCCTGTTCTTGAGCTTGCATGTTAAATTTATGAGGTTCCAAGTAATTCTGATGCATGATATAGGCTCTAGGCACTTGTAGGAGTAGTTGCTATCAATCTTGTTTAGTTTTATTTACTTTTATTTTGAAGTTACTAAAATTTCAGAAATATTGCAGAAAAAGAAATATGTTCAAGAAAATGTACCAAGGTGGTTCCTCGGTAAAGAAAGGACCTAGGCGTGCTATGCGTGAGCAAGACGATGAACCACCAAGGGAGGCTGAAGTGCGGTCTTGTGAATGGCCGTCAGAAGAGTTTATGGTCAATGCAGGCATTAAGGATGAATTTGATACATATGTGCGTAATGCTGATCTTGAGGACTTCATGGAAGATAAGTGTCCTCAGTACTACTATCTAACTGATTCATTCGTGAGAAGGTTTAAATTTTCATCTTCGCGTAATTCTCATAGTGTCCTGTTTGATATTTATGATCAATCTTATACCATGGACTTAGAAGATTTTACTACTGCTTGCAAACTCCCGCAGTGGGGAAGTGCTAATGATCCCCACAAATATGAATTTAGAGATTTCCTTGCTAGTATTACCGTGGGAGAGTCTAGGGATATTACACAAGCTACCATAGGGAGCATTCATTTTCCTGCTTTACATTATTTTGCTCTCTTCATTGGTAGATGCATTAACAGTAAAGATGAAGCATGTCATATGTGTGTCCCTGATCTTTGTGTCCTCAAGAGTGCTGTGTTA
>NW_021203193.1:0-2074 GCF_002162155.2 Triticum dicoccoides
CGGCGCCTAGCACTGTCCTATAATTTAATATCTTGTACTATGATGTGTCCAGTGCCGTATTAGCAAAAGTTATCAAGCTATCAATTCTAACATTTTAATGGTGGGCTTGATTACACTTAAAATACCGTCACCAGAACCAGAACCATACGACTTTCAGGACACCATGTGTTGCACATATTATGGTAGGAACCTTATCAATCTATTTGTGATTCAGTCTGGTAGCCTGCATTGAAACATATATCCTTATTTATTTTTTCTAGCACAAGTACGTAGTCTAAGTTACTTTCTATGTGATCAAGTTGACCCGGTAATTAATTCGGACCTAGTAAGTGACACATGTCAGGTACGAGCACATTGCAACTTCGAATGTTTTTTACGGCAAGTTTAGTTATGCGAGGATGGCAAGTTTAGTTGGTAAGCATGACAACTTTCGTGCTTCAGTTTATGCTTGATAGAAATTTCCGTGTGTCACTTAAATTTGCTATCCTTGTGTGACTGCATCTGCCATCGAAAAACGTCAAGGCTGGATTGCCATGCACCTGACATGTAGCACTTGTCATTTGGGATTAATTAGATAAGATTTGATTAGTTTGAATAAGAGCGAAAGAGAGCCCTATTGTTATTTGTCTAGTACAACCTCCGTCCCAAAAACGCTATCTTAGACTTGTCTAGATACAGAAAGGGACGAATTTAAGGAAGGGCGAGGGGGGGGGGGGCTATACCCCCCTCAACAATCTAAATTTCACGCCATGAGAGCTTCGCCCACTTCGTGAGTACGCTCACCCCCTCTATGCATAAAATCTAGCTCCGTCCCTGGATTCAAATGTATCTAGACACATTTTAGTCACAGATACATCTGTATCTAGACAAATCAAAGACAACAATCTTTTCAAGATGGAAGGAGTACTACTTGAGTTTCGGTTTGAGCAGGAAGAGATTCCTGCTAGTCGGTTACGTGAACTAGGCATGGTTGTTATGTGCCTGCGAACACTATATATATTGAGGGTCGTGTAGCGTAAGATTTGTTTTTCTGTGAAATCTACCTAATAATAAAGGGGCTTCTATTGGTACGTCATTTAATTTGCCGCCAAAGTTGTAAAATATTACCCACGAATGGCAAATATAAGTGATAAAAAATGTTTCACACAGGAGAATCCCCCAACTGGGCCGGCCTACGTAGTAGGGACATTCTATATTACTCCCTACGCACTAGGAGAAGACGGTGCGCGCCCGTTTGGGCCGGCCCATGTCCGGGCGACCAGTTTTTGAAATTTCGTTTTTTATTTTCTGCTTTTCTTTTCTGTTATTGTTTTTTCTAATTAAAATAATTTGGTACTTCAAGCAAGTTCCGAAAAATAAAAAAACAGAATTTTGAAATAAAATATTAAATAAATCATCCAATGTTTGTGTACTAAAAAATGACTGTGATTTTGTAAAAAAAAATCGCTGATTCAAAAACAGATTGCAAATTCGAAAACAAATATTCGGGAATTAAAAAATGTTCATGACTTTTTTAAAGACTTGGGCATTAAATATGTTAATGAAATTGAAAAAAAATCGCCAATCCAAAAAATATTCAGGAACGGAAAAATATCCTAAAAATTAATATATTATTCGTGACCTACAAAATAGTTTATTCATTTACAAAATGTTAGCTGATTCAGAAAACGATCATGCATTTAAACAATTTTCGTTAAATCAAAAAAAATGTTTATTAAATCAACTAATATTCGTGAATTTAAAAAATGGTTCCAGTAATTTCCAATATATTTTTTGTCTATTCTAGAAATGTTCGGCGATTCAAGAAAGTTTTTTTAATAAAATTCACAATTTTAAAAATGTTTGCCAATATTATAAAATGTTCACGAATTCGAAAAATGTTCTTGATTTTAGAAAATGTTCGAAAATTTGTAAAAGTGTCACTAATATCAAAAATATTCACGGTTTTAAATGTGTGCACAAGTTAAAAAATGTTCATTATTTCTAAAACTGTTCATGATTTCACGAAATTGCGAGTGATAGTGTATCTCGGCAATGCAGCAAAATGTTGTCTGGCCATTGGAGATTATAATTT
>NW_021203194.1:0-1156 GCF_002162155.2 Triticum dicoccoides
TCAGTTTCTTGCTTGTTCTTCGTTTGCTCGCAGGAAACAGACCCTCGTGGTCAGGTTGATCGTGCTCCGGCGTGGTCAATAACCTCTCGGAGTTGGTTTAGCGATTGCTAAGGCGCGACGTCCTCGCACGTTCGTAGTCGGATCGTCAAAGTCGACTTCCACCAAAGCGAAATCCACCATCTCATCGAAAGACGGGACACCTTTGCCTCTATCAAGTGGTATCAGATTTCCAGGTTGCTCGGTGAGATTTTACAGTTTTTCGTAGTTTAGATCGAGTCTGTTCTTCATACCTACAGTCCACGAAAAAGCCACAAAAAAATTAGGGTTAGTTCATCATATCCGAACCAATCTGAGCCTTTGCATAATCTTTTTAGGGTTTTGCTTTGTTGAATTTGCGGTTGCATCGTCGTGTCTAGTTGCTGGTCTTAGAGTCTAGTCTTTTAGAGTTTCGAGTTCTGGTCATAAGTTGTCACGCCGCCGCCACACCATCATCATCACCCCTGCCATCTACCACCATATATCCACCACCAATCCGAGTTCTTGTCATATTAGGTTTGTTTTCGAGATCCATCTAGATTCCGATTCGTGTTTCCTTGCCGGAGTAGGTTTCGGAAAAAAAAAAGAGCGAAAAAAAATTTCCACAGTGTGCTTTTCCCTTGTTTACGTGCCGCGCCGTGATTTTTGTTAGTGTTCTAGGCTCGCGTCTCTAGCACAGTCTAGCCTAGGACCAGCACAGTACCGTCGTTGAGCGTTTATTCAACTTTGCATCTCTGAATTGATTATTGCTGACCCTTTTTGCTACCATATTATAAGCCTTCCCAGCTCCACATACATCTATGTCGTGCGTTTGACTCTCCCTGGTAATCGCTCTATCCAAGCTTTGAGAGTTTTTGACTACAACGGTTGCCGATCACCGCCTGCTGCTGGGTAAGAACTGGTAAGAATTTGAGATTTGCTTGACGGATTTGTGACACCCACCACCACCACTTGTTCGTAGTCTGTAGGATCATATTCTTGTGTGTTTCTATTGCTGCTAACCATGCCAGGATCACAAGCCGACGAGATTGACTGGGAGAATTTATCGAACAAGGAGGTTCATGATAAGTTTCAGCAAATGATGACTGAACAGGTGCAAGATGTGCTGAACAATTTTGAA
>NW_021203195.1:0-1524 GCF_002162155.2 Triticum dicoccoides
GCTGGGGCAACCATGTTAACCTCTCGGTTAATCACTTTCAGTCGACTTCTGCTTTCCACATCTGCGAAGATCATCAGAGTGGAGTTGATATGCGGATATCCTCCCTCACTGTCCTCTTTGTCTTCGGCCTTGTCCGGCTCCTTCTCCTTGTCCTTAGACTGTTTTCCCTGAAACTGCTGGATCAGGAGTCGACATTGGCGAGTGGTGTGCTTTGGGTAAATGATATTCCCCTCTTCATCTTTCTTCGTGTGGATGTGGCACGGCATATCCATCACGTCGTTCCCTTCTTTATCCTTCACCTTCTTGGGGTTCCAGGATCCTTTTGGTTTCCCCTTAAACTTTCCTTGAGTCACGGCCAGAGCCTCTCCAGGAGCTGCCGGTTCAGCCTTCCGCTTCTGTTTCCGACTGGTGTTTCCTTTTTCCGACTGACTCGGCTTGTGCTTGCCGCTTCGGAGTCGGTCTTCTTCTTCACCGTTGGCGTACTTGGTAGCAATCTCCATCATCCGACTCAAGGTCATGTCACCGGTTCGACCAAATTTCAAACTCAGTTCTCTGTTCTTCACGCCGTCTTTGAAGGCGCATACTGCCTGATGATCAGAGACATTTTCCACAGTGTGGTGCAAAGTGATCCACCTCTGAATATACTCTCTGAGAGTCTCATTAGTTTTCTGCAGCAGACTTGCAACTCTGTCAATCCCGCTGGTCGCTTGCAAGTCCCTTCAAACGTTCTGACGAACACTCGGGACAGATCTTCCCAAGTGTGGATGCTGCTAGGAGGTAATTGAGTCAACCATGCCCTGGCAGAACCTTCCAACATGAGGGGAAAATGCTTCATGGCCACCTCGTCGTTCCCACCACCGATCTGAACTGCCACTCGGTAGTCTTCAAGCCAAGTTTCAGGCTTAGACTCACCAGTGAACTTGCTGACTCCTGTTGCCAACCTGAAATTGGGGGGGATAACTGCGGCTCTGATAGCTCTGCTGAAACATTCAGGACCAGAAACATGTACTCGACTGCTCGTGGGTACATCTCTGTCTAGTGCACCTCGATGGGCTCTGTTCCGGTCGACCAACCCTTGCACGATAATGGATCGCGCGTCGAAGCCTGGCTCTCTGGGGTCAACTGGAACCCTACGCCCTGTACTGTACTGACGCCTATCATCTGGCTGCCGAGGAGCGTAAGACCCACCCCTCGGAGGGGAATAGGGCACTCGACGCCTATCATCTCGGTCGAGTCTGTCGCCATATTGATCTCGCCGATTCTCACGCCCTTCGCGCCGCGGAGGCGATCTGGGGCTGTGAGCCGACTGAACCGTATTCACAGTGACAGATCGACTGTGAATTCTGTTGCGCGACTGAGACACGGCTGAATTCTGATCTCCTGCTGCCCGGAGCAGATCCCTGATCTGCAGCAAACCTCTGCCAGCCTCTGACTGCGAAGGCTGAATGGACTCTGCTATACGGGTCGCAGCTGCTAAATTCTGAATTGGGGTTCGATATACCTGAGTCGGCGGGAAGAGTTGAC
>NW_021203196.1:0-1904 GCF_002162155.2 Triticum dicoccoides
GACCATCAAGTATTTCTTCCAAAGTCATGGATCCGTTCTCGGATTTTATGGCCTCGAGCCATTTATCGGAATCCGGGCCCACCATTGCTTCTCCATAGCTCGTAGGTTCATTGTTGTCCAGCAACATGACTTCCAAGACAGGATTACGTACCACTCTGATGTAGTACGTATCCTTGTCATCCCACGAGGTTTGGTAGTGACTTGATCCGAAGTTTCATGATCAACATCACAAGCTTCCACTTCAATTGGTGTAGGTGCCACAGGAACAACTTCCTGTGCCCTGCCACACACTAGTTGAAGAGACGGTTCAATAACCTCATCAATTTTCCACCATCCTCCCACTCAATTCTTTCGAGAGAAACTTTTCCTCGAGAAAGGACCCGATTCAAGAAACAATCCATATTGCTTTCGGATCTGAATTAGGAGGTATACCCAACTGTTTTGGGTTTCCTATGAAGATGCATTTTATCCGCTTTGGGTTCGAGCTTATCAACCTGAAACTTTTTCATATAAGCGTCGCAGCCCCAAACTTTTAAGAAACGACAACTTAGATTTCTCTAAACCATAATTCATACGGTGTCATCTCAACGGAATTACGTGGTGCCCTATTTAAAGTGAATGTGGTTGTCTCTAATGCCTAACCCATGGACAATAGTGGTAATTCGATAAGAGACATCATGGTACGCACCATATCCAATAGGGTGCAACTATGATGCTCGGACACACCATCACACTATGGTGTTCCAGGCGGTATTAATTGCGAAACAATTTCCACAATGTCTTAATTGTGTGCCAAAACTCGTAACTCAGATATTCATCTCTATGATCATATCATAGACCTTTTATCCTCTTGTCACAATGATCTTCTACTTCACTCTGAAATTACTTGAACCATTCAATAATTCAGACTTGTGTTTCATCAAGTAAATATTCTCAACATCTACTCGAATCATCTGTGAAGTAAGATCATAACGATATTCACTGCATGCCTCAGCACTCATTGGATTGGACACATCAAAATGTGTTACTTCCAACAAGTTGCTATCTTGTTCCATCTTACTGAAAACGAGGCTTTTCAGTCATCTTGCCCATGTGGTATGATTTGCATATCTCAAGTGATTCAAAATCAAGTGAGTCCAAACTGTCCATTTGCATGGAGTTTCTTCATGCATATACACCAATAGACATGGTTCGCATGTCTCAAACTTTTCAAAAACGAGTGAGTCCAAAGATCCATCAACATGGAGCTTCTTCATGTGTTTTATACCATTATGACTTACATGGCAGTGCCACAAGTAAGTGGTACTATCATTACTATCTTATATCTTTTGGCATGAAAATGTGTATCACTACGATCGAGATTCAATAAACCATTCATTTTAGGTGCAAGACCATTGAAGGTATTATTCAAATAAATAGAGTAACCAATATTCTCTTTAAATGAATAACCGTATTGCGATAGACATAATCCAATCATGTCTATGCTCAACGCAAACACCAAATCTCGATGGTAGAGGGAGCGTGCGATGCTTGATCATATCAACATTGGAAACACTTCCAACACATATCGTCAGCTCACCTTTAGCTAGTCTCCGTTTATGCCGTAGCTTTTATTTCGAGTTACTAACACTTAGCAACCGAACCGGTATCTTATACCCTGGTGCTACTAGGAGTACTAGTAAAGTACACATTAACATAATGTATATCCAATATACTTCTATCGACCTTGCCAGCCTTCTCATCTACCAAGTATCTAGGGTAATTCTGCTCTAGTGACTGTTCCCCTTATTACAGAAGCACTTAGTCTCGGGTTTGGGTTCAACCTTGGGTTTCTTCACTGGAGCAGCAGCTGATTTGCCGTTTCATGAAGTATCCCTTCTTGCCCTTGCCCTTCTTGAAACTAG
>NW_021203197.1:0-1904 GCF_002162155.2 Triticum dicoccoides
GACCATCAAGTATTTCTTCCAAAGTCATGGATCCGTTCTCGGATTTTATGGCCTCGAGCCATTTATCGGAATCCGGGCCCACCATTGCTTCTCCATAGCTCGTAGGTTCATTGTTGTCCAGCAACATGACTTCCAAGACAGGATTACGTACCACTCTGATGTAGTACGTATCCTTGTCATCCCACGAGGTTTGGTAGTGACTTGATCCGAAGTTTCATGATCAACATCACAAGCTTCCACTTCAATTGGTGTAGGTGCCACAGGAACAACTTCCTGTGCCCTGCCACACACTAGTTGAAGAGACGGTTCAATAACCTCATCAATTTTCCACCATCCTCCCACTCAATTCTTTCGAGAGAAACTTTTCCTCGAGAAAGGACCCGATTCAAGAAACAATCCATATTGCTTTCGGATCTGAATTAGGAGGTATACCCAACTGTTTTGGGTTTCCTATGAAGATGCATTTTATCCGCTTTGGGTTCGAGCTTATCAACCTGAAACTTTTTCATATAAGCGTCGCAGCCCCAAACTTTTAAGAAACGACAACTTAGATTTCTCTAAACCATAATTCATACGGTGTCATCTCAACGGAATTACGTGGTGCCCTATTTAAAGTGAATGTGGTTGTCTCTAATGCCTAACCCATGGACAATAGTGGTAATTCGATAAGAGACATCATGGTACGCACCATATCCAATAGGGTGCAACTATGATGCTCGGACACACCATCACACTATGGTGTTCCAGGCGGTAATAATTGCGAGACAATTTCCACAATGTCTTAATTGTGTGCCAAAACTCGTAACTCAGATATTCATCTCTATGATCATATCATAGACATTTTATCCTCTTGTCACAATGATCTTCTACTTCACTCTGAAATTACTTGAACCATTCAATAATTCAGACTTGTGTTTCATCAAGTAAATATTCTCAACATCTACTCGAATCATCTGTGAAGTAAGATCATAACGATATTCACTGCATGCCTCAGCACTCATTGGATTGGACACATCAAAATGTGTTACTTCCAACAAGTTGCTATCTTGTTCCATCTTACTGAAAACGAGGCTTTTCAGTCATCTTGCCCATGTGGTATGATTTGCATATCTCAAGTGATTCAAAATCAAGTGAGTCCAAACTGTCCATTTGCATGGAGTTTCTTCATGCATATACACCAATAGACATGGTTCGCATGTCTCAAACTTTTCAAAAACGAGTGAGTCCAAAGATCCATCAACATGGAGCTTCTTCATGTGTTTTATACCATTATGACTTACATGGCAGTGCCACAAGTAAGTGGTACTATCATTACTATCTTATATCTTTTGGCATGAAAATGTGTATCACTACGATCGAGATTCAATAAACCATTCATTTTAGGTGCAAGACCATTGAAGGTATTATTCAAATAAATAGAGTAACCAATATTCTCTTTAAATGAATAACCGTATTGCGATAGACATAATCCAATCATGTCTATGCTCAACGCAAACACCAAATCTCGATGGTAGAGGGAGCGTGCGATGCTTGATCATATCAACATTGGAAACACTTCCAACACATATCGTCAGCTCACCTTTAGCTAGTCTCCGTTTATGCCGTAGCTTTTATTTCGAGTTACTAACACTTAGCAACCGAACCGGTATCTTATACCCTGGTGCTACTAGGAGTACTAGTAAAGTACACATTAACATAATGTATATCCAATATACTTCTATCGACCTTGCCAGCCTTCTCATCTACCAAGTATCTAGGGTAATTCTGCTCTAGTGACTGTTCCCCTTATTACAGAAGCACTTAGTCTCGGGTTTGGGTTCAACCTTGGGTTTCTTCACTGGAGCAGCAGCTGATTTGCCGTTTCATGAAGTATCCCTTCTTGCCCTTGCCCTTCTTGAAACTAG
>NW_021203198.1:0-636 GCF_002162155.2 Triticum dicoccoides
TTTCAACATTTTCACAGTTCATTTTGTAGTGATTTTCAATTTCACGGTCATTTAGCTCTCTAAACAATTAGGTAAATGACTGAAAAACAAAAATGATGTCAGAACATGTTGGAAATTGATGATGTCGCTTTGAATGCTGCATACTGAACACAAAAGAAGTCCGGAGTTCAAATAAGTTTAAAAAACATTGAAGTGCCCGTCTAACAGATGAGTTCTCTTCCGAAACCCTTCTCCGAAAGAGATTGTCCAGTTTGTACAGGAAGTGCATCCAGTTTTTGCCGTGACCCTCTCTACTCTTTTGCACATGCTATGCGGGTGAAATGATGATACCATGCCAAGTTTCAACATTTTCACAGTTCATTTTGTAGTGATTTTCAATTTCACAGTCATTTAGCTCTCTAAACAATTAGGTAAATGACTGAAAAACAACAAATGATGTCAGAACATCTTGGAAATTGATGACGTGTCTTTGAATGCTGCATACTGAACACAAAAGAAATCCGGAGTTCAAATAAGTTTAAAAAACATTGAAGTGCCCGTGTAACAGATGAGTTCTCGTCCTAAACCTTGATACTCTGAAAGAGATTGTCCAATTTGTACACGAAGTGCGTCCAGTTTTTGCCGTGTCCCTCTCCA
>NW_021203199.1:0-1330 GCF_002162155.2 Triticum dicoccoides
AAGCAACCTTGTCTATCCCACCATGGCCATCGCCCACGAAGGACTTGCCTCACTAGGGTAGATCTTCACGAATTAGGCGATCTCCTTGCCCGTATAAACTCCTTGGTTCAACTCCACAATCTTGACGGAAGCTCCCAAGTGACACCTAACCAATCTAGGAGACACAACTCTCCAAGAGGTAACAAAAGGTGTGTTGATGATGAACTCCTTGCTCTTGTGCTTCAAATGATAGTCTCCCCAACACTCAACTCTCTCTCATAGGATAGGATTTGGTGGAAAGATGATTTGAGTAGAAAGCAACTTGGGGAAGGCTAGAGATCAAGATTTATGCGGTTGGAATGGAATATCTTGACCTCAACACAAGTGTAGGTGGTTCTCTCTCAGAAAATGTATGTTGGAAGTACAGGCATGTTCTGATGGCTCTCTCCACGAATGAAGAGTGGGTGGAGGGGTATATATAGCCTCCACACAAAATCTAACCGTTACACACAAATCACCAAACTCGGTGGGACCGAATCATACAACTCGGTCAGACCGATTTAGTTCATAATGTGACTGTTAGGGTTTTTGGTGGGACCGACATGTCAACTCGGTGGGACCGATATCATTAGGGTTAGGGCATAACGTAATCTCGGTGAGACCGGTTACACAAACTCGGTGAGACCTATTTTGGTAATAGGCTAACCAGAGAGTTGGTCAGGCAATCTTGGTGGGACCGATTCGCTCTTTGGTAGGACCGAAACGTTATGAAAGGGAAACAGAGAGTTTGCATTGCAATCTCGGTGGGACCGGTCGCTCATCTTGGTTGGACCGAAACGTTACAAAAGGAAACAAAGAGATTACAATCCCATCTCGGTGAGACTGAGATCCCTATCGGTAGGACCGAAAAGACTAGGGTTTGTGGCAGTGGCTATGTCAAGTGAACTCGGTGGCGCCGGATAGATCAAATCGGTGGGGCCGAGTTTGACTTTTGGTTTGGGATATATTTGGATATGAGAAAGTAGTTGAGGGGTTTTGGAGCATATCACTAAGCATTTTGAGCAAGAACCTCATTAAGCAACACCTCACCCCCTCTTAATAGTATTGGCTTTTCCTATGGACTCAATGTGATCTTGGATCACTAAAAATGAAATGTAGAGTCTTGTGCTTTGAGCTTGAGCCAATCCTTTTGTCCTTAGCATTTTGAGGGGTCCACTTTCCAATGCATGCCATGCCAAGCATTGAGCTTTTGCTGAAATATTTATCTTCAAGTAGCATTAGCTCAATGAGCTATATGTTGTTAGGAATTACCAAAACCACCCAGGGATAGTTGGACTTTCAAAAGGAGTTG
>NW_021203200.1:0-671 GCF_002162155.2 Triticum dicoccoides
TTCAGACTTCGAGCAACTATTTATCCGCTTGGAACCTCTTATTGTACCTTCGTACCTTACTCTCGAGGTATTTTATATGTTCAACTCGAGAGATAATCTTATGCTCATTCATGGGTTAACCCCCAGGTTGTATCCCTCACAAGCATTCTGTCGTAGTCAAGCTGCCCCTTACCTATTCGTAAGTACGTTGGAGATCCTGAAGCAAAGGAAGCAAAGGACGACATCACCATGATGACCTGAAGCAGAGAAATGAAGATGTCAATGTAATGGATCGACCTCTTCAAGAAGAGCAACCAAGACTGAGAAGATTCGTTAGGATTTCGTAACCAGACCTTCCCCCTTATACCCCCTCTTAAATCTCGGGACGAGATTTCTTGTAGTGGAGGAGAATTGTGACGCCCGGGTAATTAAGCTACAGTGATCCTCTGCTAGTGATGCCATGTCACCTCGATTATAGTTGCTAATCTCGCGATAGTTCGAAACCGATTCGTGTTCAAATTCAAAATCAAGCAAACAATAAAAGATTTCAAATATTGAAACAAAAATGTTCGGTTAGTGCCAAATATTACATAGGTAATTATAATAAAGAAAACACAAATTTATAAAATACTTATGTGCCCTAAGTTGAATTAAAACAATAAAAGAAAATAAATAAAAGGAAAAGGAACAAA
>NW_021203201.1:0-951 GCF_002162155.2 Triticum dicoccoides
CAAGTCCGGCGTGCCCCGCCGTGCTCTGTGGTCACCGCCGGCCAAACTCCGGCGGGCCGATGTGGCCACTTAGTTAGGGGCTAATCACCCTATGAGCCACTGCCATGTGGGCCCCGAGCCTAATTAGGTTAGTTTAATTTTTCTGTTTAGATTAGTGCTAATCTGTGGACCCCATGTGTCAGATTTTGACTTAGTCAAGTCAACGTTGACCGGTCCCACCTGTCAGTGAGTGAAACAGCCCTGTGTCACTGACGTGTGGCCCCCACACGTCAGGTTTGACCAGCAGCAGCGTCTGTTGACCTGCTGACGTCACGGTGACGCACTGCTGACGTAGTAAATGTTTCTGGAATTTAAATAATTCTTAAATGATTTATTAATTCCAGAAAATGCCTAAAACTTCTAAAAATCATAGAAAATTAACCGTAACTCCAAATTAAATAAATTATATATGAAAAATTATCAAAAAATTCAAGGAATCCATCTGTACCATTTCCATGCATGTTAGAACAACTTATAGCTGCTGTTTAGCACAAATCAATTACATGGCATTTGAATAATCACATATGGAGTTTGAATTTGAATCTTGGATTCAAACCAACTTCATTTAATCTGGTTTTAGTTGCATTAGCCCAAAACACATTCATTTTGCCATGTCATGATCATGCATCATATTGTGCATTGCACTGATCGTGTTTTTCTGTATTTGCCGGTAATTGTCCCCTCTCGATAGACGTGTACCGATGATGTGATCGTTGACACTGATGAAGACTCAATGTTATCTTCAGAAGTGCCAGGCAAGCAAAACCCCCTTGTTCATTCCGATAAAATCCCACTCTCTCGCTCCTGCTCTCTTTTACTGCATTAGGACAACATCGATTCATCTGTTACTTGCTGCGGTAGCTGAACCCCTTTATCCTTTGCATGACCTGTCATTCCACAGTAAATAGATGA
>NW_021203202.1:0-938 GCF_002162155.2 Triticum dicoccoides
AAATTACATAATAAGCTTAATTAGCTCCAAAATGACCTATATAACCTAGGATAGCTCCAAAATGACCTATAGTTAGAATTTTTTCCTCCAAAATGACTTAATATGCTTAGCTAGCTTAAAAATGACCTATTTAACCTAGGATAGCTCTAAAATGACCTATACTTAGCATATTTTACTCCAAAATTACTTAATATGCTTAACTAGCTCTAAAATGACATAATATGCTTAAGAAATGACATATTTTAGCTCCTAAATGACTTCATATGCTTAGCTAGCTCCAAAATGACATAATAACCTTACTTAGCTCTAAAATGACCTATTTAACCTAGGATAGCTCTAAAATGACCTATACTTAGCATTTTTCCTCCATAATGACTCAATATGCTTAGCTAGCTCAAAAATTATATAATAAGCTTAATTAGCTCCGAAATGACCTATATAACCTAGGATAGCTCCAAAATGACCTATAGTTAGAATTTTTTCCTCCAAAATGACTTAATATGCTTAGCTAGCTTAAAAATGACCTATTTAACCTAGGATAGCTCTAAAATGACCTATACTTAGCATCTTTTCCTCCAAAATGACTTAATATGCTTACCTAACTCTAAAGTGACATAACATGCTTAAGAAATGACATATTTTAGGTCCTAAATGACTTCATATGCTTAGCTAGCGCCAAAATGACATAATAACCTTACTTAGCTCCAAAATGACCTATTTAACCTAGGCTAGCTCTAAACTGACCTATACTTAGCATTTTTTCCTGTAAAATGACTCAATATGCTTAGCTAGCTCAAAAATGACATAATATGCTTAATTAGCTCCAAAATGACCTATTTAACCTAGGATAGCTCTAAAATGACCTATACTTAGCATTTTTTTGCTCCAAAATGACTCAATATGCTTAGCTAGCTCAAAAATTACATAATAAGCTTAAT
>NW_021203203.1:0-2071 GCF_002162155.2 Triticum dicoccoides
CGGCGCCTAGCACTGTCCTATAATTTAATATCTTGTACTATGATGTGTCCAGTGCCGTATTAGCAAAAGTTATCAAGCTATCAATTCTAACATTTTAATGGTGGGCTTGATTACACTTAAAATACCGTCACCAGAACCAGAACCATACGACTTTCAGGACACCATGTGTTGCACATATTATGGTAGGAACCTTATCAATCTATTTGTGATTCAGTCTGGTAGCCTGCATTGAAACATATATCCTTATTTATTTTTTCTAGCACAAGTACGTAGTCTAAGTTACTTTCTATGTGATCAAGTTGACCCGGTAATTAATTCGGACCTAGTAAGTGACACATGTCAGGTACGAGCACATTGCAACTTCGAATGTTTTTTACGGCAAGTTTAGTTATGCGAGGATGGCAAGTTTAGTTGGTAAGCATGACAACTTTCGTGCTTCAGTTTATGCTTGATAGAAATTTCCGTGTGTCACTTAAATTTGCTATCCTTGTGTGACTGCATCTGCCATCGAAAAACGTCAAGGCTGGATTGCCATGCACCTGACATGTAGCACTTGTCATTTGGGATTAATTAGATAAGATTTGATTAGTTTGAATAAGAGCGAAAGAGAGCCCTATTGTTATTTGTCTAGTACAACCTCCGTCCCAAAAACGCTATCTTAGACTTGTCTAGATACAGAAAGGGACGAATTTAAGGAAGGGCGAAGGGGGGGGCTATACCCCCCTCAACAATCTAAATTTCACGCCATGAGAGCTTCGCCCCCTTCGTGAGTACGCTCACCCCCTCTATGCATAAAATCTAGCTCCGTCCCTGGATTCAAATGTATCTAGACACATTTTAGTCACAGATACATCTGTATCTAGACAAATCAAAGACAACAATCTTTTCAGGATGGAAGGAGTACTACTTGAGTTTCGGTTTGAGCAGGAAGAGATTCCTGCTAGTCGGTTACGTGAACTAGGCATGGTTGTTATGTGCCTGCGAAAACTATATATATTGAGGGTCGTGTAGCGTAAGATTTGTTTTTCTGTGAAATCTACCTAATAATAAAGGGGCTTCCGTTGGTACGTCATTTACTTTGCCGCCAAAGTTGTAAAATATTACCCACGAATGGCAAATATAAGTGATAAAAAATGTTTCACACAGGAGAATCCCCCAACTGGGCCGGCCTACGTAGTAGGGACATTCTATATTACTCCCTACGCACTAGGAGAAGACGGTGCGCGCCCGTTTGGGCCGGCCCATGTCCGGGCGACCAGTTTTTGAAATTTCGTTTTTTATTTTCTGCTTTTCTTTTCTGTTATTGTTTTTTCTAATTAAAATAATTTGGTACTTCAAGCAAGTTCCGAAAAATAAAAAAACAGAATTTTGAAATAAAATATTAAATAAATCATCCAATGTTTGTGTACTAAAAAATGACTGTGATTTTGTAAAAAAAATTCGCTGATTCAAAAACAGATTGCAAATTCGAAAACAAATATTCGGGAATTAAAAAAATTTCATGACTTTTTTAAAGACTTGGGCATTAAATATGTTAATGAAATTGAAAAAAAATCGCCAATCCAAAAAATATTCAGGAACGGAAAAATATCCTAAAAATTAATATATTATTCGTGACCTACAAAATAGTTTATTCATTTACAAAATGTTAGCTGATTCAGAAAACGATCATGCATTTAAACAATTTTCGTTAAATCAAAAAAAATGTTTATTAAATCAACTAATATTCGTGAATTTAAAAAATGGTTCCAGTAATTTCCAATATATTTTTTGTCTATTCTAGAAATGTTCGGCGATTCAAGAAAGTTTTTTTAATAAAATTCACAATTTTAAAAATGTTTGCCAATATTATAAAATGTTCACGAATTCGAAAAATGTTCTTGATTTTAGAAAATGTTCGAAAATTTGTAAAAGTGTCACTAATATCAAAAATATTCACGGTTTTAAATGTGTGCACAAGTTAAAAAATGTTCATTATTTCTAAAACTGTTCATGATTTCACGAAATTGCGAGTGATAGTGTATCTCGGCAATGCAGCAAAATGTTGTCTGGCCATTGGAGATTATAATTT
>NW_021203204.1:0-1265 GCF_002162155.2 Triticum dicoccoides
ATTCATTAGGAATAAACCATTCACCATCGGAGCATGACCATAAAACATATCTCTCATATAAATAGAACAACCATTATTCTCGGATTTAAATGAGTAGCCATCTTATATTAAACGAGATCCTGATACAATGTTCATGCTCAAAGCTGGCACTAAATAACAATTATTGAGGTTTAAAACTAATCCCGTAGGTAAATGTAGAGGTAGCGTGCCGACGGCGATCACATCGACCTTGGAACCATTCCTGACGCGCATCGTCACCTCGTCCTTCGCCAGTCTCCACTTAGTCCGCAGCTCCTGCTTTGAGTTACAAATGTGAGCAACCGCACCAGTATCAAATACCCAGGAGCTACTACGAGTACTGGTAAGGTACACATCAATTACATGTATATCACATATACCTTTTGTGATGCCGTCCTTCTTGTCCTCTAAGTATTTGGGGCAGTTCCGCTTCCAGTGACCACTTCCCTTGCAATAAAAGCACTCAGTCTCGGGCTTGGGTCCATTCTTTGGCTTCTTCCCGGCAGCTTGCTTACCGAGCGCGGCAACTCCCTTGCCGTCCTTCTTGAAGTTCTTCTTGCCCTTGCCTTTCTTGAACTTAGTGGTTTTATTCACCATCAACACTTGATGTTCCTTTTTGACTTCTACCTCTGCTGATTTCAGCATTGCAAATACTTCAGGAATGGTCTTTTCCATCCCCTGCATATTGAAGTTCATCACAAAGCTCTTGTAGCTTGGTGGAAGCGACTGAAGGATTCTGTCAATGACCGCGTCATCCGGCAGATTAACTCCCAGCTGAGTCAAGCGGTTATGCAACCCAGACATTTTGAGTATGTGCTCACTGACAGAACTATTTTCCTCCATCTTACAGCTGAAGAACTTGTTGGAGACTTCATATCTCTTGACCTGGGCATGAGCTTGGAAAACCATTTTCAGCTCTTCGAACATCTCATATGCTTCGTGTCGCTCAAAATGCTTTTGGAGCCCCGGTTCTAAGCTCTAAAGCATGCCGCATTGAACGAGGGAGTAATCATCAGCACGTGTCTGCCAAGCGTTCATAACGTCTTGGTTCTGTGCGACGGGTGCGTCACCTAGCGGTGCTTCTAGGACATAATCTTTCTTGGCAGCTATGAGGATGATCCTCAAGTTCCGAACCCAGTCCGTATAGTTGCTGCCATCGTCTTTCAGCTTGGTTTTCTCTAGGAACGCGTTGAAGTTGAGGACAACGTTGGCCATTTGATCTACAAGACATATTGTAAAGATTTTAG
>NW_021203205.1:0-1567 GCF_002162155.2 Triticum dicoccoides
GGCTTCTACACATAAATCAAAGAAGCATTGTGGAATAGTGGCATTTCGTTACAACAACAACAACAACAACAAAGCCTTTAGTCCCAAACAAGTTGGGGTAGGCTAGAGGTGAAACCCATAAGATCTCGCAACCAACTCATGGCTCTGGCACATGGATAGCAAGCTTCCACGCACCCCTGTCCATAGCTAGCTCTTTGTTGATACCCCAATCCTTCAGGTCTCTCTTAACGGACTCCTCCCATGTCAAATTCGGTCGACCCCGCCCTCTCTTGACATTCTCCTCACGCTTTAGCCGTCCGCTATGCACTGGAGCTTCTGGAGGCCTGCGCTGAATATGCCCAAACCATCTCAGACGATGTTGGACAAGCTTCTCCTCAATTGGTGCTACCCCAACTCTATCTCGTATATCATCATTCAGGACTCGATCCTTCCTCGTGTGGCCACACATCCATCTCAACATACGCATCTCCGCCACACCTAACTGTTGAACATGTCGCCTTTTAGTCGGCCAACACTCCGCGCCATACAACATTGCGGGTCGAACCGCCGTCCTGTAGAACTTGCCTTTTAGCTTTTGTGGCACTCTCTTGTCACAGAGAATGCCAGAAGCTTGGCGCCACTTCATCCATCCGGCTTTGATTCGATGGTTCACATCTTCATCAATACCCCCATCCTCCTGCAACATTGACCCCAAATACCAAAAGGTGTCCTTCCGAGGTACCACCTGGCCGTCAAGGCTAACCTCCTCCTCCTCACACCTAGTAGTACTAAAACCGCACATCATGTAGTCGGTTTTAGTTCTACTAAGCCTAAACCCTTTCGATTCCAAGGTTTGTCTCCATAACTCTAACTTCCTATTTACCCCCGACTGACTATCGTCAACTAGCACCACATCATCCGCAAAGAGCATACACCATGGGATATCTCCTTGTATATCCCTTGTGACCTCATCCATCACCAATGCAAAAAGATAAGGGCTCAAAGCTGACCCCTGATGCAGTCCTATCTTAATCGAGAAGTCATCGGTGTCGACATCACTTGTTCGAACGCTTGTCACCACATTATCGTACATGTCCTTGATGAGGGTAATGTACTTTGCTGGAACTTTGTGTTTCTCCAAGGCCCACCACATGACATTCCGCGGTATCTTATCACAGGCCTTCTCCAAGTCAATGAACACCATATGCAAGTCCTTCTTTTGCTCCCTATATCTCTCCATAAGTTGTCGTACCAAGAAAATGGCTTCCATGGTCGACCTCCCAGGCATGAAACCAAACTGATTTTTGGTCACGCTTGTCATTCTTCTTAAGCGGTGCTCAATGACTCTCTCCCATAGCTTCATTGTATGGCTCATCAGCTTAATTCCACGGTAATTAGTACAACTCTGAACATCCCCCGTGTTCTTAAAGATTGGTACTAATATACTCCGTCTCCATTCTTCTGGCATCTTGTTTGCCCGAAAAATGAGGTTGAAAAGCTTGGTTAGCCATACTATCGCTATGTCCCCAAGACCTTTCCACACCTCAATGGGGATACAATCAGGGCCCATCGCCTTGCCTCCTTTCAT
>NW_021203206.1:0-970 GCF_002162155.2 Triticum dicoccoides
AAAAGGCTACGGAATAAACGGAGACTAGCTAAAGGTGAGCTGACAATATGTGTTGGAAGTTTTTCCAAGCTTGATATGATCAAGCATCGCACGCTCCCTCTACCAAAGAGATTGGTGTTAAACCTAAATAATTGTTATTTGGTGTTTGCGTTGAGCATAGACATGATTGGATTACGTCTATCGCAATACGGTTATTCATTTAAGGAGAATAATGGTTACTCTGTTTATTTGAATAATACCTTCAATGGTCTTACACCTAAAATGAATGGTTTATTAAATCTCGATCGTAGTGATACACATGTTCATGCCAAAAGATAGTAATGATAGTACCACCTACTTGTGGCACTGCCACGTAAGTCATATCGGTATAAAACGCGTGAAGAAGCTCCATATTGATGGATCTTTGGGCTCACTCGTTTTTGAAAAGTTTGAGACATGCGAACCATGTCTATTGGTGTATATGCATGAAGAGACTCCATGCAAATGGACCATTTTGACTCACTTGATTTTGAATCACTTGGGACATGCAAATCATACCACATGGGCAAGATGACTAAAAAGCCTCATTTTCAGTAATATGGAACAAGATAGCAACTTGTTGGAAGTAACACATTTTGATGTGTGCAGTCCAATGAGTGCTGAGGCATGCAGTGAATATCGTTATGTTCTTACTTCACAGATGATTCGAGTAGATGTTGAGTATATTTACTTGATGAATCACGAGTCTGAATTATTGAAAGGTTCAAGTAATTTCAGTGTGAAGTTGAAAGATCGTCGTGACAAGAGGATAAAAGATCTATGATATGATCATAGAGATGAATATCTGAATCACGAGTTTGGCACAGAATTAAGACATTGTGGAAATTGTTTCACAACTGATACAGCCTGGAACACCATAGTGTGATGGTGTGTCCAAACGTCATAGTTGCACCCTATTGGATATGGTGCATACCATGATGTCTCTTATCGA
>NW_021203207.1:0-672 GCF_002162155.2 Triticum dicoccoides
CCGAACACCACCGTCGCCGCCGTTCGCCATAGCAGCCATCTCCGGCCACCCCTCGCTCCCCCGACTAGCTCAGGAGCTCCGCCTCGACTCCCTCTTCCTCCCCACCGCTCCATAGCTCCCCGGAAGCCCTGCATCACCGCCACGTCGCCGTTCCCCTCTTCGGGCTCCGACCACCGTCACCGTCGAATTCGCCGTCTCCAGCGCGTCCCCGAGCCCGCTTCGACGCCCACTGCAACCGCGGTGAGCTACGCCACCGTTTCCCCCTCTCCTTCCCCTCGTTCCCTCACCGTAGCCACCTCCCCACCACGGCCGAACCTCCGCCGTCACCGAGCTCGCCGTCGACGCAGCTCCGGTGACCATTTGGTCACCCCGGCGAGTCCAACGAGTTCGCAAGACCCCGTAGAGCATCCCTAGCGCCTCGCTTTGCTCGACTTCGAGCTCCAGCACCGTTCCCGTGCACGACCGAACCCCGGCGGCCGCAGCCGAGCTCGCCGCCGTTGACTCCGGCCACCCCGACCCCAACGGGCTCCGCCAAGAGCTGCGGGTTGGCCTCAGCTCCACTCCGGTGGTCTCCGCGGTCCGTTTGGTGGCCGAAATGACCAAAACCACTTCCGCCGCCGCGTCGGGCTCGCCGGCGACTAAACGCCGGCAGCCGACATTAACTTTGACCAC
>NW_021203208.1:0-944 GCF_002162155.2 Triticum dicoccoides
GAGTGTTGATGACTTACACGTAAGCGCACGTTGGGGTTCGTCAATCGTGGAAATCACTCCTGGTCCCCAAAACCATGAGTAATAGTCAACGAAACGGGCCAGAATCGGGCAAAACTACGAGAGTTGATGACCGACACGTAAGCGCACCTTGGGGTTCGTCAATCATGGAAATCACTCCGGGACCCCAAAACAGTGAGTAATAGTCCATGAAACGGGCCAGAATCGGCCAAAACTACGAGTGTTGATGACTTACACGTATGCGCACCTTGGGTCGTTAATCGTGGAAATCAATCCTGGTCCCCAAAACAATGAGTAATAGTCAAAGAAACGGGCGAGAATCGGGCAAAACTACGAGAGTTGATGACTGACACGTAAGCGCACCTTGGGGTTCGTCAATCATGGAAATCACTCTGGGACCCCAAAACAGTGAGTAATAGTCCACGAAACGGGCCAGAATCGGCGAAAACGGTGAGTGTTGATGACCGACACGTAAGCACATCTTGGGGTTCGGCAATCTTGGAAATTACTCCGGGACCCCAAAACAGTGAGTAATAGTCCACGAAACGGGCCAGAATCGGCCAAAACTGCGCGTGTTGATTACCAACACGTAAGCACAACTTGGGGTTCGTCAATCGTGGAAATCACTCTGGGACCCCAAAACAGTGAGTAATAGTCCACGAAACGGGCCAACATCGGCCAAAACTGCGAGTGTTGATTACCGACATGTAAGCGCACCTTGGGGTTCGTCAATCATGGGACTCACTCCGGGACCCCAAAATACTGAGTAATAGTCCACCAAACGGGCCAGAATCAGCCAAAACTGTGAGAGTTGATGACCGACATGTAAGCACACCTTGGGGTTCGTCAATCGTGGGACTCACTCTGGGACCCCAAAACAGTGAGTAATAGTCCACGAAACGGGCCAGAATCGGCCAAAACTGTGA
>NW_021203209.1:0-1304 GCF_002162155.2 Triticum dicoccoides
TCTCTCGCTCCTGCTCTCTTTTACTGCATTAGGACAACAACGACATATTTGTTACTTGCTGCGGTAGCTGAACCCCTTTATCCTTTGCATGACCTGTCATTGCCACAGTAAATAGATGAAACCCACTAGCATGAGTAGGAGTTGTTTGAGCCCTGTTGTGCCTACTCATTCATGTTTGTTTGTCATGCCTGCTACTGCTTAGAGTTGAGTCAGGTCTGATTCATCGGGGATGAATCAGAGGCGTGTGAACATGTCCTACTGTGTGTGAGCTAAGTGTGTGAACACGATTTGGTAAAGGTAGCGGTGAGAGGCCATGTAGGAGTACATGGTGGGTTGTCTCATTGAAGCCGTCCTTAGGAACTGAGTTCTGTGTTCGTGATCCATGATTCAGCTACTACCATGCATTGGGCCCTGAAATATGACCCCGCTCGACTTCTTATTCACCCTAGTCCTCTGTCCAGGAGTTGCAAGTAGTTTCTGGTGTTTGTAGCTTACTGGAGGCCGTGGACAGCACTGACCGTAGGGGTGGGCTGTGATGCGGTAGGTACGTGGCACGGTGTACCGGATGCCCGTTTGGTATCTCGGGAACCCTGTTCACATCGTTTGGGGCTGTGAGCGAAACTCCGGCCGGATCTCCTCATGGATGGAACCCGAATAGGCGATAAACCTGGACTAGAGACTTGAGTGTTTAGGTAGGTCATGGTCTACACCCACGTCGGCTTTCGCTTGAAGTCTGCCGAGCACATGTCGTGTGCAGACGCTAAGTGGTGGAAACATGTATGAAGAAGTACACCCCTGCAGGGTTATCATCATCTATTCGAATAGCCGTGTCCGCGGAAAAGGACTTCTGGATTGCTTATATCAGTTCATAGACAACTGAAAGTGGATACTTTAAAATGCGCAAGATGAGCGTGAGTGCTATGGATGGCGTTCTCGTAGGGAGACGGGAGCGGTTCCATAGTGGTGTATTGATATGGTGAATATGTGGACTCGTGTGCGCCACCTCAAAAGAGTTACATTGCAGTCGTAGTTTAGGATAGCCACCGAGTCAAAGCTGGCTTGCTGCAGTTAAACCCCACCATCCCCTTTGTTGATAATGATGCATATGTAGTTAGTTCTGATGTAAGTCTTGCTGGGTACATTTGTACTCACGTTTGCCTATTTTATGTTTTTGCAGAGAGACTTCGGTCTCACTAGTAGTTCCGCGTGGACTTCGATGTTTAGCTTGTTACCTCAGCTACGATCTTGTGCCCTCGGCAGGATCTGGTAGATAGTCAGGCTTCTCAGCCTTTTTCATTTATAGA
>NW_021203210.1:0-920 GCF_002162155.2 Triticum dicoccoides
GGGTCGGGGAAGGCCTGGTGACGGCGAATCGACGGCGGCGGACGGCGGAGCCCGAGGAGGAAGACGATGGCGATGGTGGCTCCTCGGGGCACTCCGGCTTGCTTGGCTCGGCGAGGAGGTAGCTGGCGACGAAGCGGAGCTCCTGGGCGTGTCGGGGAGGTGAGGGGAGACCGGTGGCTACGGAGATGCCCGTCGGCGGCGGCGGTGGTTCTCGGGTGAGAGGGAGAGAGAGCAGGGGGAGAAGAGGAGGGCGAGGGAGAGTGAGAACGGTGCGGGGCAGCGCGTGGCGACGTTCCGGACGTCCAGGCGTCGAGGGGAGGACAGGCAGGCAGGTGCCGTGGCGGCACGGCGGTGCGCACGCGCCGGCCACACGCCTCTGGCCTCCTGGCGGGAGGTGGAGGACGACTGGCGCTAGCCAGTCGACTGGGCCGGCCAGCTGGGCCGCACAGGGGAGGGGAGGCCCAGGTAAGCCCCTCCTTCTATTTTTTCTGTTTTTCTATTTTTTTCTGACATTTGTTTGATTTAACAAATATATTAAATCATTTAATTTTATTATGCCAATTTTTGCAGGAGCTAGATATATTATTCCAGAGCTCTTTTATAATTGGCATAATTTTTGGACCATATTTCATATATATAGAAATATATTTCCAATGCAAATATTTATCGAATTAATCCAAATGGCCAAAATAAATATCCATGAGCTCCTAAAAATATTGTTTTGATTTTTATCTCTGTCCAATATTTTTAGAGGGCATCATGAGCATTTTCTTGGACCCTTTTGGAGAAATTTTTATTTAGGTCATTTTCAAAAATGATTCTGAGGGTTCCACCAATCCTCATTTCAAATTTAAATGAAATTTAAATATGATGCACAAATAGCTAGCTAGTCTAAGTCATACCAGACTAGGGATGTGACA
>NW_021203211.1:0-1002 GCF_002162155.2 Triticum dicoccoides
TGCTCTACATGGACCATGTATGTGCCTGTTGAAACTGTCAATTCATAGTACAGTTTGCTTTATACTAATCACTTTTTTGTATTTGTGCAAACAGGGGTGCTCAGCTTGATTTCAATGGGAACTGCACAAAATGTTCATGAATACATCGAATCATTCATTTCCACCACAAGAAAGGAGGTGCCGATAAGTTCAAGGCGTTGCAACATATAAGGGCGAAATCATACAAGCTACGCGCGAATTTGGTTGATTTTGGTGGAACTGCACAAAAAGAACAGCTGGTTTATTTAGCACGAGGTGACATGTCAATGTCCAAACTGATGGCAAACCCTGCCAATTCCACAATCGTAGGCATTTGATATTTTGGAATGGGACAACCTTGTGAAATTTTGCTCATTGATTTTAGCAAGACATGCGTTTGATATTTTCGAATGGGACGCCCTTTGCTGTCAGCAGCGTCGATCAATTTTTTCTTTATTCTTTAGTTGTGAAGTAAATATTGCCTCTGACATGTGAGTCGCTGAGATGCATAATCATCGATTGTTTTGAATGTTCTCTATGAATTGCCAAGCCTGTGTGTTTGATTGCAATGTACAGAAACGCTAAAAAGCTGCTCAAACTCTTTGTACTCCTTCTGTTCCTTTTTACTTCGCACATTGTGAAAGTGCATACATTTTGTATAAGATTGGTCACAGTAGAGATACTTTGACTGCAGACAAAACTTGTATGCAGACTAGAAAGGACCGGAGGGAGTACATGTGAAACTGCTGCAAACAAGGTGATCACCCTGGGAATAATGCTAGTACGTATTGTTTTGCATGTTCATCCAAAGCCAGTGATACAGGAATTTGAACTAATCGAAATAAATTCATTCATACACGGTCGGATTTCATATAAACATGCCGGATTTCATTACATTTCATACATTCTTCAACTAAAAAGGGGTGCGCTGGAGGTATAACTAATTAACCGAAGCTACCCACCTGTGTCCCGCTGAGCCGAACA
>NW_021203212.1:0-840 GCF_002162155.2 Triticum dicoccoides
GAGAAGGCTTATCTTCGGGTCACCCCTCTGAAGGGAACCCATCGTTTCGGTATCAAAGGCAAATTGGCTCCTCGTTACATTGGACCTTTTCGCATTCTCGCCAAACGAGGAGAAGTTGCCTACCAGTTGGAACTACCTCCGCATCTCTCCAGAGTCCACGATGTCTTCCACGTTTCCCAACTCAGGCGTTGCTTCTCGGATCCTATCCGTGAAGTGGACCACGAAACGCTTGATCTCCAGGATAATCTTACATATCGAGAGTACCCCATTCGTATCCTCGATCAGGCCGAGCGTACCACTCGACGCCAGAACATCAAGTTTCTCAAGGTTCAATGGTCGCACCATTCTGAGGATGAAGCAACTTGGGAAAGGGAGGATCGTCTTCGACTTGAATATCCCGCCTTCTTCTCGGAGGAACCCAAATCTCGGGATGGGATTCTTTTGAGTGGGGGTGAGTTGTCACAACCTAGCTAGTCATGCATTAGAGTGTTGCATCATGTTTATTCTTTCATCAGAAACTTGAAATGGGGATGACAGAACCCCCAGTCCCCTCTGAAACCAACTAGGGTTTACTAAAATAATTTTCAATGAACCTGAAATGCCCTTCTAAAATGTCCATCATTTTTGTCTTGGTTCAGAACCTCTGCCAAAAGTGGTGCACATTTTCCTAGGCCATCTTAGGGTTTTTGAATTAATTCATAAATATTTGAATTTGGGCATTTAAAATTATATAAAATATTTAAATGCTCAAATACCTCCAAACTAAAATGTTTCATGTTGGAAATAATCCAGCTATGGACCAGGAGTGATTTGGTGATTTTTGAAATTGCCTAGGTATTT
>NW_021203213.1:0-934 GCF_002162155.2 Triticum dicoccoides
TCGAACCGGTACTAATGATACCATTAGTACCGGGCCAAAATCGAACCGGTACTAATGTGTCTCACATAAGAGGTAATAGCACTGCAGGTCCCTGAACTTGCATGTCAGGTGATGGTTTGGTCCTTGAAGTTGCAAAAGTGGATTATTTGGTCCCTGAACTTGTCATGGATGTGCAAGTTTAGTCCACAGCCAACCAAAACTCGCCAAGTGGATGCCAAGTGGCCTGGCTGGTCAGCGCCGTGAGTTTTTCACTTAGCCCCCTCCCTTTCTCTACCACCGCCTGTTCCGCACCGTCTCCTCCAACTGGAACCGGTTCCTCACCGACGTGCCGGGGGCCGCCGCCAAGACCAAGGGCTCGGCCCCGCCGGCGGCGACGGTCTCGCTCTCGCTGCCGTTCCTCTTCGCCTTCACCTTCGACCCCGTCTCACGCCGCCTCCAGTGCCAGGCGCTCGACCCCTTCTCCCGCCACTGGCTGCTGCTGCCCCCGGTCCCCTGCGGCGCCGCGGCCGGCTCATTCGCCGTCGTGGGCCTCCCCGCACGCGGCAAGATCTACGTGCTCGGCGGCGTGGAGGAGGGCGGCGACAAGGCCGTGAGCAGCGTGGCCGTCTACAGCGCGGCGACCAACGGGTGGGGGCAGGTGGCCGGCATGAGGACGGCGAGGGGCTACATGGCGGCCGACGAGGTGGGCGGGCGCGTGGTGGTGGCCGGCGAGGACGGAGAGGCGGAGGTGTTCGACCCAGAGGCCGGTCGCTGGTCGCCCACGGCTCCCCGTGGCGGCGCGGCCGTGGCGAGGTACGACGCTGCGGCGGCGGGCGGCAAGCTGTACGTGACGGAGGGGTGGGCGTGGCCGTTCGAGCGCGCGCCGCGGGGCGCGGTGTACGACGCGGCGGCGGACGCGTGGTCCGACATGGCGCGCGGGATGCGGGAGGGGTGG
>NW_021203214.1:0-849 GCF_002162155.2 Triticum dicoccoides
GACCCCAAGACAGTGAGTAATAATCCATGAAACGGGCCAGAATCAGCCAACCTGCGAGTGTTGATGACCGACACGTAAACGCACCCCAGGGTTCGGTAATCATGGAAACCACTCCGGGACCCCAAAACAGTGAGTAATAATCCATGAAACGGGCCAGAATCGGCCATAACTGCCAATGTTGATGACCGACACATAAGCGCACCTTGGGGTTCAACAACTATGGGAATCACTTCGGGACCCCAAAATAGTGAGTAATAATCCAAGAAACGGGCCAGAATCGGCCCAAACTGCCAGTGTTGATGACTGACACATAAGGCAACCTTGGGGTTCAACAACTATGGAAATCGCTTCGGGACCCCAAAACAGTGACTAATAATCCATGAAACGGGCCAAAATCGGCAAAAACTGCCAGTGTTGATGACCGACACGTAAGCGCACCTTGGGGTTCAACAACTATGGAAATCGCTTCGGGACCCCAAAACAGTGAGCAATAATCCAAGAAACGGGCCAGAATCGGCCAAACTGCGTGTGTTGATGACCGACACATAAACGCACCCTAGGATTCGTTAATCATGGAAATCACTCTTGGACCCCAAAACAGTGAGTAATAGTCCATGAAACGGGCCAGAATCGGCTAAAACAGCCAGTGTTGATGACTGACACGTAACCGCACCTTGGGGTTCAACAACTATGGAAATTGCTTCGGGACCCCAAAACTGTGAGTAATAATCCAAGAAACGGGCCAGAATCGGCCAAACCGCGAGTGTTGATGATTGACACGTAAACGCACCCAGGGTTCGTTAAGCGTTGGAATCACTCTGGGACCCCAAAGTAGTGAGTAATAGTCCA
>NW_021203215.1:0-1679 GCF_002162155.2 Triticum dicoccoides
TCCCATGGCAAGAACTACCAATCTAGTTGGCCAAACCAAACGGATAATTCAAAGAGACTTGCAAAGATAACCAATCATACATAAAAGAATTCAGAGAAGATTCAAATATTGTTCATAGATAGACTTGATCATAAACCCACAATTCATCGGTCTCAACAAACACACCGCAAAAGAAGAAGATTACATCGAATAGATCTCCACAAGAGAGGGGGAGAACATTGTATTGAGATCCAAAAAGAGAGAAGAAGCCATCTAGCTACTAACTATGGACCCGAAGGTCTGAGGTAAACTACTCACATTTCATCGGAGGGGCTATGATGATGTAGAAGCCCTCCGTGATGACAGCCCTCTCCGGCGGAGCTCCAGAACAGGCCCCAAGATGGGATCTCGTGGATACAGAAAGTTGCGGCGGTGGAATTAGGTTTTTGGCTCCTCTTCTGATCGTTTGGGGGTACGTGGGTATATATAGGAGGAAGGAGTACGTCGGTGGAGCACCGAGGGGCCCACGAGGCAGGGGGCACGCCCTGTAGGGGGGGGGGCGCCCCCTACCCTCGTGACCGCCTCCGATACTTCTTGGAGTAGGGTCCAAGTCTCCTGGGTCTTATCCGAGAAGAAAATCATGTTCCAAAAAGGATTTTTCTATTTGTACTCCGTTTGATATTCTATTTCTTCGAAACACTGAAATAGGCAAAAAAACAGCAATTCTGGGCTGGGCCTATGGTTAATAGGTTAGTCCCCAAAATACTATAAAAGTGGAAAATAAAGACCAATATAATCCAAAACAGTAGATAATATAGCATGGAGCAATCAAAAATTATAGATACATTGGAGACGTATCACTCCTTCTTTATAAAGATGTGGGTCATCCCAAAAGTAATGCCTTAAATCATACAAGAACTTTTTCTTTTGCTGGTATGTGAAACTAGGTGGTATAAATTTAGCAACAATGTAATTAGCATAATCAACATATATACCATGGAGCAGTATGAGAAGCATTTATGACAGCTAATTGTTCATCAGGAAAGTTATCATCAATAGGTAGCGGGTCATCAAGAACATTCTCTAACCTAGACAAGTTGTCTGCAACAGGGTTCTCAGCTCCCTTTCTATCAATAATATGCAAATCAAATTCTTGTAGCAAGAGAACCCATGTAATAAGTCTAGGTTTAGCATCTTTCTTTTCCATAAGATATTTAATAGCAGCATGATTAGTGTGAACAGTTACCTTAGAATCAACAATATAAGGTCTTGACTTATCACAAGCAAATACAACTGCTAAAAATTCTTTTTCAGTAGTAGCATAATGTCTTTGAGCACTGTCTAGAGTCTTACTAGCATATTGAATAACATTTAATTTCTTATCAACTCCTTGTCCTAGAACAACCCCTACAACATAATCGCTAGGATCACACATAATTTCAAAGGGTAAATTCCAATCAGGAGGTTGAACAATAGGTGTAGAAATCAAAGCTTTCTTAAGTATTTCAAATGGTTCTACACAATCATCATCAAAAACAAAAGGAACATTTTTTGTAAGAGATTAGTCAAAGGCCGAGAAATTTTAGAGAAGTCCTTAATGAACCTCCTATAAAAACCGGCATTACCAAGGAAACTTCTTATACCTTTAATATATTTAGGACACGACATCTTTTCAATAGCATCAACCTTAGCTTTATCAA
>NW_021203216.1:0-1482 GCF_002162155.2 Triticum dicoccoides
GAATTGCATAGCGACATTAGTAGATGCATCCAAATAGAAGTCATATAATGTGTGATTATAATTGGATGATTATATAGAAAAAAATTCATCAAAAATCATAGAAATACAGGCAACATGATATAATAATCAGGCAAAAGCAAACAAAAATAGTTTACACCAACAAAGTACAACACATCTAGTTTAAATAGGTGTTGCAAATTCTCAATCAAACCACACTTCTCACACAAGGAAGAGTACATCGCTTACTTGCTGTGAAGAGGAGTGAAGGGAAGGAGTACATGACCAAGGAAGGGTATAGACAGGGAAGGGGAAGAAGGGGAGGGGAGGAGAGTGGATATAACTGCTGAGATGAGGAGATGAGGAGTGAGGAACCAGCAGGCATGGAAGGACGTTCGCCGGAGCAAGGGTGGGTCGCCAGAGTACGGGAAGAGGAGGCGAGTGGCGACTCCGGCAAATATAATCCATAGCGGCCATGGGCTGAGGAGGTGGGCTACCAGGGGAGTAGGAACAGAAATGAAGAGGGGAACTGCCGAGGGATTGAGATGCGTCAGGCCCGGCAGGGCCACCGGAGTTAGGGGGAGGGCGGCCGGTGGGGGCAGTTACCTGGCGCCGTCTTCCTTCCTCCTCCCCGTGCGGGTGAGGGTGCGGAAAGGCTCTATTCGTGCTATATTAGCTAGCGAGCCAAATGTTTTTTTTGCGGGGGAAGGTGATTCGAGGGAAATCAGAGGGGCATGGCTCGGTATGTTCGAAGGGCTCTTCCCATGTGAGAGATACAACTACTGTATTGCTTTGATTTCAGTATGTTTGTTCTGTTTACATGCCAAACAACTGAATCTATATTTCTTAAATACCAAATCCAATAGAGAGCCCCAATACAGGCATCCAAATGGGGTGTAACGATGTGTTTGTATGTTTGTATTCGAGATCTCTGTATTAAATTGGTTTCAATTCCAATTCAGCCACGAAATGGTAATAGACACGAATACGAATTCGGTTGCTTGGGTGTTAATTGAATAGGCTCATGAAATCCTTCTCGGGTTTCAACACGGTGAAGGAAATATGCCCTAGAGGCAATAATAAAGTTATTATTTATTTCCTTATAATCATGATAAATGTTTATTATTCATGCTAGAATTGTATTTTCCGGAAACATAATACATGTGTGAATACATAGACAAACAGAGTGTCACTAGTATGCCTCTACTTGACTAGCTCGTTAATCAAAGATGGTTATGTTTCCTAACCATGAACAATGAGTTGTTATTTGATTAACGAGGTCACATCATTAGTAGAATGATCTGATTGACATGACCCATTCCATTAGCTTAGCACCTGATCGTTTAGTATGTTGCTATTGCTTTCTTCATGACTTATACATGTTCCTACGACTATGAGATTATGCAACTCCCGTTTACCGGAGGAACACTTTGGGTACTACCAAACGTCACAACGTAAATGGGTGATTATAAAGGAGTACTACAG
>NW_021203217.1:0-624 GCF_002162155.2 Triticum dicoccoides
CGTATCTTGGATTATTACTCACTGTTTTGGGGTCCCGAAGAGATTTCCATAGTTGTTGAAGCCTAAGGTGCGCTTACGTGTCGGTCATCAAGACTGGCAGTTTTGGCCGATTCTGGCCCGTTTCATGGACTACCACTCACTATTTCGGGGTCCCGGAGTGGTTTTCATGGTTAACAAACCCTGTGGTGCGTTTACGTGTCGGTCATCAACACTGGCAGTTTTGGCCAGTTCTGGCCCATTTCTAGGATTACTCACTGTTTTGGGGTCCCGGAGCGATTTCCATAGTTGTTGAACCCCAAGGTGCGCTTACGTGTCGGTCATCAACACTGGCAATTTTGGCCGATTTTGGGCCGTTTCATGGACTATTACTCACTGTTTTGGGGTCCCGAAGTGGTTTCCATGGTTAACGAACCATGTGGTGCGTTTATGTGTCGGTCATCAACACTGACAGTTTAGGCCGATTCTGGCCCGTTTCTTTGATTATTACTCACCGTTTTCGGGTAACGAAGCAATTTCCATAATTGTTGAACCCCAAGGTCCGCTTACGTGTCGGTCATCCACACTGGTAGTTTTGGCCAATTGTGGCCCATTTCATGGACTATTACTCATTGTTTTGGGGTCCTG
>NW_021203218.1:0-1574 GCF_002162155.2 Triticum dicoccoides
ACCATTAGTGCCGGTTCCAACGGCTAGGCGGGCGGGCATCATTAGTACCGGTTCGTGGGCAACCTTTAGTACCGGTTCATGCCACGAACCGATACTAATGAGGTCAGTGCGACTGTGGTCAGGCTGGGGCCCCCACGAAGACCTTTAGTACCGGTTCATGGCATGAACCGGTACTAGAGTTTCTTAGTAAGCTGATTTTTAGTTCCACTTCGCCAAGAGAAAGGTAGTATGAGCGGTTTATAAGCCGTGAGTGCAGAGACAATGACGAAGAGGCACAATGCTCACCTGCACGTTGATTAGCTTCAAGCCTTTCGGAATAACATAGATTGCACTGAGCTATGTGCAGTGCAGTCTACACTATTCCGAAAGGTTTGAAGCAAATTAACCAGCATTGCACCTCTTTTTTATTTTTAATAACTTATTTCAACTCCGGACTTCTTCTGTTCCGTATGCAGTATTCAAAGCAACGTCATCAATTCCAACATGTTCTGACATCATTTTTTGTTTTTCAGTCATTTACCTAATTGTTTAGAGAGCTAAATGACCGTGAAATTGAAAATCACTACAAAATGAACTCTGAAAATGTTGAAACTTGGCATGGTATCATCATTTCACCCGCATAGCTTGTGCGAAAGAGTAGAGAGGGCCACGGCAAAAACTGGACGCACTTCGTGTACAAACTGGACAATCTCTTTCGGAGTATCAGGGTTTCGGACGAGAACTCATCTGTTACACGGGAATTTCAGTGTTTTTTAAACTTATTTGAACTCCGGACTTCTTCTGTTCTGTATGCAGTATTCAAAGCAACATCATCAATTCCAACATGTTCTGACATCATTTGTTATTTTTCAGTCATTTACCTAATTGTTTAGAGAGCTAAATGACCGTGAAATTGAAAATCACTACAAAATGAACTTTGAAAATGTTGAAACTTGGCATGGTATCATCATTTCACCCGCATAGCTTGTGCGAAAGAGTAGAGAGGGTCACGGCAAAAACTGGACGCACTTCGTGTACAAACTGGACAATCTCTTTCGGAGTATCAGGGTTTCGGACGGGAACTCATCTGTTACACGGGCACTTCAATGTTTTTTAAACTTATTTGAACTCCGGACATCTTTTGTGTTCAGTATGCAGCATTCAAAGCGACGTCATCAATTTCCAACATGTTCTGACATCATTTGTTGTTTTTCAGTCATTTACCTAATTGTTTAGAGAGCTAAATGACCGTGAAACAGAAAATCACTACAAAATGAACTGTGAAAATGTTGAAACTTGGCATGGTATCATCATTTCTCCCGCATAGCATGTGCGAAATAGTAGAGAGGGTCACGACAAAAACTGGACGCACTTCGTGTACAAACTGGACAATCTCTTTCGGAGTATCAGGGTTTCGGACGAGAACTCATCTGTTACACGGGAACTTCAATGTTTTTTAAACTTATTTGAACTCCGGACTTCTTTTGTGTTAAGTATGCAGCATTCAAAGCGACGTCATCAATTTCCAACATGTTCTGACATAATTGGTTGTTTTTCAGTCATTTACCTAATTGTTTAGAGAGCTAAATGACCGA
>NW_021203219.1:0-1289 GCF_002162155.2 Triticum dicoccoides
ACTAGAGCAAAACTATAAATCTCAAAAGATATAAGTGAAGCACATAGAGTATTCTATCAAATTCCAAATCATGTATGGCTCTCTCAAAAGGTGTGTACAGCAAGGATGATTGTGGTAGACTAACAAGCAAAGACTCAAAACATAAAAGACGCTCCAAGCAAAACACATATCATGTGGTGAATAAAAATATAGCTCCAAGTAAAGTTACCGATAGAAGTAGATGAAAGAGGGGATGCCTTCCGGGGCATCCCCAAGCTTTGGCTTTTAGGTGTCCTTAGATTATCTTGGGGGTGCCATGGGCATCCAAAAGCTTAGGCTCTTGCCACTTCTTGTTCCATAATCCATCAAATCTTTACCCAAAACTTGAAAACTTCACAACACAAAACTTAAAGTAGAAAATCTCGTGAGCTCCGTTATCGAAAGAAAACAAAAGACAACTTCAAGGTAATGAACTCATTCTTTATTTATATGGGTGTTATACCTACTGTATTCCAACTACTCTATGGATTATAAACTATTTTACTAGCCATAGATTCATCAAAATAAGCAAACAACACACGAAAAACAGAATCTGTCAAAAACAGAACAGTCTGTAGTAATCTGTAGCTAGCGCAAGATCTGGAACACCAAAAATTCTAAAATAAATTTCTGGACCTGAGGAATTTATCTATTAATCATCTGCAAAAATAATTAGCTATATATCACTTTTCAAATAATAATGACAGCAGTTCTCGTGAGCGCTAAAGTTTCTGTTTTTTACAGCAAGTTCAACAAGACTTTCCCCAAGTCTTCTCAACGGTTCTACTTGGCACAAACACTAATTAAACACAAAAAACACAGCCAAAACAGAGGCTAAATAATTTATTTATTACTAAACAGGAGAAAAAAGCAAGGAATAAAAATAAAAATTGGGTTGCCTCCCAACAAGCGCTATTGTTTAACGCCCATAGCTAGGCATAACAAGCAAGAATAGATCTAGGTATTGCCATAATAGTAAGATAGATTATTAAAAATCATTTATTATTCTCTACGTTCGGCAGCAAGTTTTCTTTGAGGCAAGCAAAAGTAATCAAAAGGGCTAAATTTAACGGGACAAAAGTCCCCAAGATCAACCTTGGGAGGTATAGGTTCCTCCTTTGGCCCTTCATAATGCACAACCAATTCATCATTATAAGCATTCTTTTGATAGAACTTTGTGAGCCTATATTCAAGAGAATATCCTAGTTCATTATTTCGAATAGCCAAATCATCATTAAGTTCAGAAATTCTATCAACTAAAACATTGGTAG
>NW_021203220.1:0-1242 GCF_002162155.2 Triticum dicoccoides
ACATGCCCTGCAAAAACAAGTTAGACGTCCTCTACTTTGTTGTTGCATGTTTTACGTGGCTGCTACGGGCTTAAGTAAGAACCAATCTCACCTACGCATCAAAACCACAACGATAGTTTGTCAAATAGACTCCGTTTTAACCTTCGCAAGGACCGGGCGTAGCCATACTTGGTTCAACTAAAGTTGGAGAGGCAGTCGCCCGCAAGCCATCTCTGTGCAAAGCACGTCGAGGGAACCGGTCTCGCGTAAGCGTACGCGTAAGGTTGGTCCGGGTCGTCTCGTCCAACAATACCGCCGAACCAAAGTATGACATGCTGGTAGGCAGTATGACTTGTATCGTCCACAACTCACTTGTGTTCTACTCGTGCATATAACATCAACATAAATAACCTAGGCTCTGATACCACTGTTGGGGAACGTAGTAATTTCAAAAAATTTCCTACGCACACGCAAGATCATGTGATGCATAGCAACGAGGGGGAGAGTATTGTCTACGTACCCAACGCAGACCGACTGCGGAAGCGATGACACGACGTAGAGGAAGTAGTCGTACGTCTTCACGATCCAACCGATCAAGCACCGAAACTACGGCACCTCCGAGTTCGAGCACACGTTCAGCCCGATGACGATCCCCGGACTCCGATCCAGCAAAGTGTCGGGGAAGAGTTCCGTCAGCACGACGGCGTGGTGACGATCTTGATGAACTACAGCAGCAGGGCTTTGCCTAAACTCCGCTACAGTATTATCGAGGAATATGGTGGCAGGGGGCACCGCACACGGCTAAGGAATAGATCACGTGGATCAACTTGTGTCAACTTGTGTGTCTTTGGGGTGCCTCTACCTCAGTATATAAAGGAGCCAAGGGGGGAGGGTGCGCCGGCCAAGAGAGAGAGGCGCAGGAGGAGTCCTACTCCTACCGGGAGTAGGACTCCCCCCCCCCAATCCTATTCCAACTAGGATTCCCAAGGGGGAAAGAGGGAGAGGGGTGGCCGGCCACCTCTCCTAGTCCTAATAGGACTAGGGGAAGGGGGGAGGCGCGCAGCCCCCTTGGGCTGCCCCTTTCTCCTTTCCACTAAGGCCCATGAAGGCCCATATGGCTCCCGGGGGGTTCCGGTAACCTCCCGGTAACCCGGTAAAATCCCGATTTCACCCGGAACACTTCCGATGTCCAAACATAGGCTTCCAATATATCAATCTTTACGTCTCGACCATTTCGAGACTCCTCGTCATGTCCGTGATCAC
>NW_021203221.1:0-1297 GCF_002162155.2 Triticum dicoccoides
GAGTTCTACAGCTTTCAATTCTTTAGAACAAAAAAGAAGACAATTTCCATGAATGAATATAGAAAACAAATAGGCAAATGACCAAAGAAACAATAAATGGACATATGAACACGACAAGGTCAAGCCACAGGAAGTAGCCAATGCAACATTAGTTCATCAGCTCAACACTAGGAACATACAACAAGCATGGATCAAACCAACCATCATAACAGCCAGCAAAACTAAAACAAACTAGAATAGAGCCAATAAATTGTCCCTTCTGTAGCCAAAGCAAAATAAAATCATTTAGCTAGCTAGCAATAACTTTGGCAACCAATAATGCAGCATTTACTGAGCCAGTTGTGCCATCAAGGCCAAAACCTATGTAGTCATGGCACAAAATCCATGACACAGAGCTATACGGTATGGCCGTGGCTCGATGACCACAAGCCCAGAGCAATGGGAAGAACAGAGGAGGAAGAAGGGGAGCTGAGAGGATTAACCTTGAATGTTTGTAGCTATAGCCAAACCACACTATCGACGTTGACAGTGGAGACAAGAGCTAGCCGAACAACATACAACCGCATACATGCTGTCAATCTCAACCACCAACCGAACAAAAATAATATGGCAACTTTTCCAAATCATCCGAGCACACTTTCCTGGAAAGTTAAAGTAGGTCAGCAAAAATGCATTTCATAAAAAAATAGTGATGAACAGATGTACATTCAAGTTTATACAAAATATACCAGCTTAGTAATAGCAAATGCATATAGAAATAACCACCTGTTTTGGAAACCGACGAATGCTCTCAGCCCAGTATTGGTACGACTGCCTATCACCAGCAACTAGCTCTCCCACAGTCAGAATCACACAAAATGAATGAATAGACGGTGTAGCTGGGAGCAGAAAAGGGATAATGAGCTTCCAAAAGTTGTACTACAATAGGCACATCATCATAAGAGAAAAGAAATAAATGTTTATATTAAAAAGATACTGAGAGGTGTGATGTTCACTTGGTCACACTATAGACTACACTACGTAGAGAGGTTTCCTTCCTCTCCTTCTTAGTTGCTAATAATGCATAGTTTTCAAATGACAAGGTCTCTGTTTAGTTATTAATCAACAATAAAACATAAATGCTTCCATCAGGGGCAAAAGAACACTAAAGTGTTAATTAATACCAACTGGCAATGGCCGAATAAAATGACAGTTTCCAGTTTGGCGACACCAGAGGGGTTTGTTAAACTGGGACATGCTTGTTAAATGCCAATGTCAAGTCGGCAACCCCCTGGCTTGATCCACCAACACAAGGACA
>NW_021203222.1:0-521 GCF_002162155.2 Triticum dicoccoides
GAGGTGGCGGGGCAGCGGCGTCGGGGCGGGGTCGAGGCGGCGTCGGGGCGGTGGGGCAGTGTCGAGGCGGCGTCGGGGCGGCGGGGCAGCATCGAGGCGACGGGGCAGCAACGTCGGGAGAGGAGGGGAAGGGGATCGAGGGCGAGGGCGAGGGAGAGAGAGATGATAGGGAGGGGCCGGGGAGGGAATATGGATGGGGCCGGGCACAATACTAATGGCGCACCACCCCTCGGTGCGCCATAAGTACATCCATACTAATGGCGCACCTCACCGTGGTGCGCCATTAGTATTTTTTTCTTATAGCAATGGCACAATACTAATGGCGCACCACCCCTCGGTGCACCATAAGTACATCCATACTAATGGCGCACCTCACCGTGGTGCGCCATTAGTATTTTTTTTGGATTTCTACTTATTTGTGTTTAAATATGTTCAAACTTGTTTAAATCATAACAATAATATTTTTTTATAAGACAGTAATAATTTTTTTAAAAAAATTAAATCAAACAGTAATGCCGGTG
>NW_021203223.1:0-960 GCF_002162155.2 Triticum dicoccoides
CCAATGTTCATCCTTCTCCAAGCTAGGCCCTTCATTTGTAAGCAAAACAAATGTATCCAATTTAGGCAGCATCATATTCTCATAAACATTAGAATCATTACCAAGAAACGAAAGTACCTGGTAATTTAGTTGGCGTGCACGAGCTCTAGTAATTGGTCCAGTATGTATAGCAGCAGGGGCTGTGGGTGTAACAATTGTATTGATGTCCTCATCATCCTCCCCTTCTTGAAATGAAGTCGTCCTCGACGGAAGTTCATCTTCCTCACCCAAATAAGGCTTCAAATCTGCAATGTTAAAAGTGGAACTAACCCCAAAATCTGCAGGCAGCTCAAGTTTATATGCATTATCATTTATTTTCTCTAACACCTTAAAGGGACCATCAGCACGTGGCATTAACTTTGATTTGCGCAAATCAGGAAATCTATCCTTACGCAAATGTAACAAAACAAGATCTCCAGGTGCAAACACAACATGTTTTCTACCCTTATCTCCAGCAAGTTTATATTTAGCATTCATGCGCTCAATGTTTTCCTTAGTTAACTCATGCATTTTTTAAAATCAATTCAGCATGTTGTTTAGCATCAGAATTAACCTTCTCCGAAGATGGAAGAGGCAACAAATCAATAGGTGCACGAGGTAGGAAACCATACACAACTTCAAAAGGGCACATCTTAGTAGTAGAATGCAATGAACGATTATAAGCAAATTCAATATGAGGCAAGCATTCCTCCCACATTTTCTTATTATTCTTCAAAACAGCCCTAAGCATAGTAGACAACGTTCTATTGACTACTTCAGTTTGTCCATCAGTTTGGGGGTGACAAGTAGTACTAAAAAGCAGTTTAGTCCCCAACTTAGCCCATAAACATCTCCAAAAGTGGCTAAGAAATTTAGTATCACGATCTGAAACAATAGTATTTGGCACACCATGCAAGCGAATAATTTCACGAAAGAACAAAT
>NW_021203224.1:0-1482 GCF_002162155.2 Triticum dicoccoides
GGGGAGGAGGAGCGCGCGTGGATATCCCTCTTGTTCTCATGCTCATACAAGTGGGGAAGGAGCCTCCCTTATAAAGAGGTCCAACTCCCTCTAAACTAGCAAGGTGGGACTAAACTTTAGTTCCACCTCTTGCCTTGCACGAATGGGCTGCGTGGGCCTCTAGGATTTATAGGAATTTCTGAAACTGCTATTGGACTGGGCCCAAAATAGACAAAATTCCAGCAATCCCCCACCAGATCCCAGAGGCACACAAAATTTGCCTTTGGTTCCAAAACACTGTTTTATATACCGATACTGCAGTGGAGACTGTTAAGTTGAACTTCCACCTAGAACCCTATGCTACACTAGTTGGCAACTTGAACAGTGGACTGGGCCTTGAACTGCAAGTTTTCTGCGAATCTAGCTTCACATAAAGCCTTGACCGATACGTGGCTACCGTGGGTCTTCCCCGCGGGTGGAGCTTATGCGTCATACTCCATGACCTTTGATGAGTTTACTAGAGAGAACCCTACTCTAATAGATTGTGACGTTTAACAATCAGACTCATATAGGTGCGTTCTTCAAAAGATGTTCCGCAGGACAACATCTCTGCTTCAAAGAGCCACTTAGAACACATTAAGATATACATCAACCTGCCATGCAGATTAGGAGAGTATTGCATCTTCATGGAGTGGTATTTTAACAGTAAGGATACTCTCCTCTCAGTTGACCAACAGCTTGTCTTCCACATCTAATTCACGGGATCTCCGATCACAAAGAATAGGTTACTACTGTGAACAACTCATATTGTGGGTCTCATTCCCATCTCCCTCGATGCATTATCTATCACATTACGTGATAGACCCTTAGTAAAAAGGATCTGCCGGATTTTTAGACGTTTGGATATAATCCAATGCAATAACTCCGGAGTTTCTCATTTTTCTGACAGACTTTAACCTTCTCTGAACGTGTCTTGATGATTTCATGTTATCCTTAGAGCTGTTCACTTTCGTGATCACAGTTTGATTGTCACAGTTCATAAGGATACCCGGTACAGGTTTCTCAACTACCGGCAAGTCATTCAAGAGCCGGCGAAGCCAATCTGCTTCGACCGTAGCTGTATCTAGTGCTGTGAGTTCTGCTTCCATTGTTGACCTCGTTAAGATGGTCTGCTTGCAAGACTTCCAAGAAACAGCGCCACCTCCATGAGTGAATACATAACCGCTCGTGGCCTTTATCTCATCAGCATCTGAGATCCAGTTTGAGTCACTATACCCTTCAAGCACCTTTGGGTGCCCAGTGTAGTGAATTCCATAATTCGCAGTGCCTTTCAAATAACGCAAAACTCTCTCTAGAGCTTTCCAATGCACATCTCCTGGTTTTGAAACAAACCGACTCAGTTTGCTAACAGCAAAAGAGATGCCAGGTCTTGTAGCACTGGCTAAGTACATAAGCGAGCCAATAATCTGTGAATATTTCAATTGGTCTCTAGCAATTCTTCTA
>NW_021203225.1:0-1370 GCF_002162155.2 Triticum dicoccoides
GCTCCTATGGTGAATGGTTTATTCTTTATGAATCTCGAACGTGATGCTACACATGTTCATAATGTGAGTACCAAAAGAAGTAAGGTTGATAATGATAGTCCCACATACTTGTGGCACTGCCGCCTTGGTCACATAGGTGTCAAACGCATGAAGAAGCTCCATGCTGATGGACTTTTAGAGTCTCTTGATTATGAATCATTTGACACGTGCGAACCATGCCTTATGGGTAAAATGACCAAGACTCCGTTCTCAGGAACAATGGAGCGAGCAACCGACTTATTGGAAATCATACATACTGATGTGTGCGGTCCGATGAGTGTTGAGGCTCGCGGTGGCTATCGTTATGTTCTCACTCTCACTGATGATTTAAGTAGGTATGGGTATATCTACTTAATGAAACACAAGTCTGAAACCTTTGAAAAGTTCAAGGAATTTCAGAGTGAGGTTGAAAATCAACGTGACAGAAAAATCAAGTTTCTACGATCAGATCGTGGAGGAGAATACTTGAGTCACGAGTTTGGGGCACACTTAAGAAAATGTGGAATAGTTTCACAACTCACGCCGCCTGGAACACCACAGCGTAATGGTGTGTCCGAACATCGTAATCGCACTCTATTAGATATGGTGCGATCTATGATGTCTCTTACCGATTTACCGCTGTCCTTTTGGGGCTATGCTTTAGAGACTGCCGCATTCACTTTAAATAGGGCTCCGTCGAAATCCGTTGAGACGACACCGTATGAATTATGGTTTGGGAAGAAACCTAAGCTGTCGTTTCTAAAAGTTTGGGGATGCGATGCTTATGTCAAGAAACTTCAACCTGAAAAGCTCGAACCCAAGTCGGAAAAATGCGTCTTCATAGGATACCCAAAAGAAACTATTGGGTACACCTTCTACCTCAGATCCGAAGGCAAGATCTTTCTTGCCAAGAATGGGTCCTTTCTGGAGAAAGAGTTTCTCTCGAAAGAAGTAAGTGGGAGGAAAGTAGAGCTTGATGAAGTATTACCTCTTGAACTGGAAAATGGCGCAACTCAAGAAAATGTTCCTGAGGTGCCTGCACCGACTAGAGAGGAAGTTAATGACAATGATCAAGATACTTCTGATCAAGCCCCTACTGAAATTCGAAGGTCCACAAGGACACGTTCCGCACCAGAGTGGTACGGCAACCCTGTCTTGGAAATCATGCTGTTAGACAACGGTGAACCTTCAAACTATGAAGAAGCGATGGCGGGCCCGGATTCCGACAAATGGCTAGAAGCCATGAAATCCGAGATAGGATCCATGTATGAAAACAAAGTATGGACTTTGACTGACTTGCCCGTTGAGCGGCGAGCCATAGAAAATAAATGGATCTTTAAGAGGAAGACAGA
>NW_021203226.1:0-1298 GCF_002162155.2 Triticum dicoccoides
TTATTGTGGCATCACTGGCACCTCCTTCTACGTCTCTAACCCATCCACTCGTCAGAATGCACCCCTTGGGAAATCGGTGGACGTGGAGATCCTGGGAATGTACCCACACCGTCCAACCGGTGACTACCGCCTTCTACTACACAGGAGCCGCCACGAGAAGTGCACGAGGGCAACTCTGCTACCTGAAGGTCAAATTGGCTGCTACGTCTTCACGTTGGGCTCCGACCAGCCACCCAGGTACATCGGGATCGGATGGCATGAGTCAATGTCGCCGTGCTTCAAGGGACCTGCCTTGGTGCATGACAACTTGCATTGGTACCCGGTGCATTATCGTAGTGAAGACCACTCAATGGAGGATCAGATCGAAAGCAAACATATAATAGTATTTGACACCATAGCCGAGTCCTTTCGGCAGATGCGTTCTCCGATTGTTCCTATCAACTCATATTATTGTCGGATGGATGGTACTGTTCGCAGCGACTCATGCATTTTGGAGATGGATGGCATGCTCTGCATCTGTGCCCATAACACCACCACAGAAATTGCCGATATATGGATGTTGCAGAATTACACAAGCGAGGTTTGAGATTTAAAGTACCAAATTAAATTGCCGGTTGCAGAAATCAGGGGGCAATTTGAAGGTTGCGATCAACATTGGTATGTGAATGTTGTTCCGGTGGACGGTGACGTACTCTTGCTACTCAGAGTTATTCGTTGGGTGCTTCGCATTGATAGCGGTGGCAAATTGGTTGCCTATTTCCGTCGACGTGATGGAGGCCTGTGTAAATCTGAATTTAGGCTCAAACAAACTCTTGTCCGACACACATTCTTTCCGGATCAAGAAAGTTATGATTGGTCGCCTTTTAGATGATGGTTGTTGAGCGAGGCGGTGCTTCTTAACGGCCTAGTTGTTGATCATCATGACATGAATATCTATGAAGCGGACCAAGTATGAGCCTCCTTCCTTTTTATCTTTGTATATGTATATAAAGTCATGATCAGAAGCTTCGACTGTTATCTGACTGCATTAAACCCATATGTGCTTGTTTTGATACCATTTTGGGCTTAACTGACTATTGCGTGTGTTGATGTTAAATTACTAAGTTATTTATGCTGCTTTCGAAATATTTTTCAACTGATCATGTCTATATTTTACTATTCTCATGCTCTTCTTAGTAGTCGGTTCTTAGTTATTTATATGCCCCATGTCCCTGTTTTATTGAGCCGAAGAATTGACTTTAACTTTTCTATCTAATGGTCTTCTTAATAGTCAATGTTTGGTGTTATGATTTTCTAAT
>NW_021203227.1:0-1021 GCF_002162155.2 Triticum dicoccoides
TGGTATCCCGAGTACACGGTCGAAGAGCAATTCCGAGACTTTAATCAAAGCCAGTATCTCTGCACTGTCAGGATATTTCCATCTTATCCTGGATCCACCGAGCCTCTTCACTGCTCCTATGGACTCGGGGTTACTATTGAGATGGCTGTGCAGGACGCCGCCTACTCTATGATGACCATTATGCGAGTCAGATCTGGTTTATTTCGGGACTCTGATTTCCGGTATATGCCAGGATCACTTCCGGGAGCACAAGGGTATCTCCAGGCTATCTATGCTGACCCCACCCAGGAGGATTCACGGACTCGCACTACTGCTGAGATGCTCGAGGATAAGGACCGTGAAAATCGGGCCTTGAGGTTAGAGCTCTTCAATACCCGTGCTGACCACTGGGCCACTTTGACTCGGTTCGCACCGGCGGTGCAAGCTGGATATTCAGATATGCGCAATCTCTATCCTGTGAGATCTGCTCTGCCAGACGTGATGGTTTGGCGTGATGTAGGAGGCATCACCCCACCTCGCGGTCCCCGCAGGCCATCGTCTGTTGGTCCAAGGCCTAATCCTAGCCCCTATGGTCCACAAGCTCCGCGAGATCGTCTGTTTCCGGATGATCATGTTGAGCTTCCAGGCTATGGAGGTGACTTCTACGAGGACTACTACGGATCGGTCTGAGTTAGTGGTAGTATCACTAGTTCGCACTAGCTGTGTCGTCTATCGTCCCGCGTGACTCGTGGGATATGACCTAGTTTGTACTCTTTCCGGAGGTGTAGAAAAATAATGTATAGGAGCTTGGGATGCCTCCGATGAGATGTAATCCTCTTTTCACCGTAATAGTACTTTGTTTGGTCTTGTACTAAACCCTGTATGGTGTGTATGACGATGGAATAAAGAAGCAGTTTCTGTATCTACCATGTCATACGGATGATCATCTTGCATTTCGAGTTATTCCTTACATTTTTATCCTATGTCGGAATTTTATCATCCTGACTAAATCATTGTCTTGTTTACCTAGGATGGTCAACAC
>NW_021203228.1:0-2114 GCF_002162155.2 Triticum dicoccoides
TATCATGTGTGAAGATTCATGGATTTCAACCCAAACGCACAATCTCATGGTCACATTCATGGCATAGTTTGTTCAAATGATCTCATATTGTGCACAAGGGTGCATCTTGGAATTCCAAACAATGTTGCCAAAGGGAGTTTTCATTTTCTTTGCACGGAAAATTCATTTTCCATTTTTCGAGTGCCCGAAATGAGGTTTTTTTGTGAAGGACCTACCATATATTTGTTGCAAAATTGTACCAAATCATTTTTATAAAATATTAGGACATATTTAATGCACAATTGACAAAATGGTTGGATGTCAAAAGTTTTGATCCACCTCTGGTGAAAAAGATAAATTCCCGCCGATTTAGTTGGAAGCGGGTCAAATTTGAACTGCAGCTGCCTCATAGTTTGCTATTTATTTTTTCCAAAAATCATTTCTAGGTACATAAGTACCTATTTAATCAGAGAAACATCAAAAGTTTTCCAAGATTCAACCACTAGCTACGAACGGTCAAGCCCGCCGTTTTGACCGCATTTTCAAACGGGCATAAAAAATTCAAAAAAATCAAAAAATTGGAAAACCTTCGCATTATGTCATTATGTATGACCAAGTTTCCAGGAAAAATAATAATCTTGTAATACAGAAATTATTTTAGAAAAGTGTTCTCATAAATGAGCTATCACGTGTGAAGATTCATGGATTTCAACCAAAACGCTCAATCTCATGGTCACATTCATGGCATAGTTTGTTCAAATGATCTCATATTGTGCACAAGGGTGCATCTTGGAATTCCAAACAATGTTGCCAAAGGGAGTTTTCATTTTCTTTGCACGGAAAATTCATCTTCCATTTTTCGAGTGCCCGAAATGAGGTTTTTTTGTGAAGGACCTACCATATATTTGTTGCAAAATTGTACCAAATCATTTTTATAAAATAATAGGACATATTTAATGCACAATTGACAAAATGGTTGGATGTCAAAAGTTTTGATCCACCTCTGGTGAAAAAGACAAATTCCCGCCAATTCAGTTGGAAGCGGGTCAAATTTGAACTGCAGCTGCCTCATAGTTTGCTATTTATTTTTTCCAAAAATCATTTCTAGGTACATAAGTACCTATTTAATCAGAGAAACATCAAAAGTTTTCCAAGATTCAACCACTAGCTAGGAACGGTCAAGCCCGCCGTTTTGACCGCATTTTCAAACGGGCATAAAAAATTCAAAAAAATCAAAAAATTGGAAAACCTTCGCATTGTGTCATTATGTAAGACCAAGTTTCCAGGAAAAATAATAATCTTGTAATACAGAAATTATTTTAGAAAAGTGTTCTCATAAATGAGCTATCACGTGTGAAGATTCATGGATTTCAACCCAAACGCACAATCTCATGGTCACATTCATGGCATAGTTTGTTCAAATGATCTCATATTGTGCACAAGGGTGCATATTGGAATTCCAAACAAATTTGCCAAAGGGAGTTTTCATTTTCTTTGCACGGAAAATTCATTTTCCATTTTTCGAGTGCCCGAAATGAGGTTTTTTTGTGAAGGACCTACCATATATTTGTTGCAAAATTGTACCAAATCATTTTTATAAAATATTAGGACATATTTAATGCACAATTAACAAAATGGTTGGATGTCAAAAGTTTTGATCCACCTCTGGTGAAAAAGACAAATTCCCGCCGATTTAGTTGGAAGCGGGTCAAATTTGAACTGCAGCTGCCTCATAGTTTGCTATTTATTTTTTCCAAAAATCATTTCTAGGTACATAAGTACCTATTTAATCAGAGAAACATCAAAAGTTTTCCAAGATTCAACCACTAGCTAGGAACGGTCAAGCCCGCCGTTTTGACCGCATTTTCAAACGGGCATAAAAAATTCAAAAAAAAATCAAAAAATTGGAAAACCTTCGCATTATGTCATTATGTATGACCAAGTTTCCAGGAAAAATAATAATCTTGTAATACAGAAATTATTTTAGAAAAGTGTTCTCATAAATGAGCTATCACGTGTGAAGATTCATGGATTTCAACCCAAACGCTCAATCTCATGGTCACATTCATGGCATAGTTTGTTCAAATGATCTCATATTGTGCACAAGGGTGCATCTTGGAATTCCAAACAATGTT
>NW_021203229.1:0-1198 GCF_002162155.2 Triticum dicoccoides
CGGCGAGGGGAGAGAAAGAGAGAGAGAGGGGCAGGGTGGGGCGGCCGTTAACATTAGTGGGCCCCTTCCTCTTTGTCGTCCGCCTTTTTGCTCTTTGCCGTCCGCTAGCGGACGGCAAAGAGGGGGGGGCCGTTAGGTTTTTTTTGCAGCTTGTCAGTGGGGCCCCCTCCCTCTTTGCCGTCCGCTAGCCGACGGCAAAGAACTGGCTGATGGCAAATTATGGCTTTGCCATCAGCCAGTTCTTTGCCGTCTGCTTTTTGGTAGCTGATGGCACAGAGCTTCTTTTCCATCTGCTAGCTGACGGCAAAGAGCTGGCAGATGGCAAAGTAGCTGATTCCAGTAGTGCATGATATAAGGAAATAAAATAATAACATTATTATTACCTCTAGGGCATATTTCCTTCATTATGAACCGGGACAAATGGCCCTTTTTCTACTGGTGACGACATGTCGATAGCCCATTTGGCCCCGACCAAATTGGTAAGTTCGAGCAGGAACGCCGACGATCAGGAGTGATCGGCAGGCCCATAGACGCACACTACAACCCACGACAGACCCGGCTCGGTGTTTAATGGTAGCCACGAGAGAAAATACACCAACCTCCAGTTCATTACATCACATACATCACGATTACAACCCATTAATATACCGCCCGAGTGACCCATAGAGGGCACCCAATGCCAATCGAAACGCTGCAGAGGATCGTACGCAAGTAGTTCTCTGGTTATGGCTCAAAAATGATCAGGGAAACAACAAGGATAACTCCTTTTTAGTACAAGCCAATTGATTCAAGGACCAAGAATTATCAATTTGTTCACCACTATGGTGGTTGCACTTGCATCAATAAATTCATCTTATCGATATTGTTACATTATATCCCTAACAAATACTCCCTCTGTTCCTAAATATTTGTCCGTTTAGAGATTCCAAATGGACTACCACATACGGATGTATATAGACATATTTTAGAGTGTAGATTAACTCATTTTGCTCCGTATGTAGTCACTTGTTGAAATTTCTAGAAAGACAAATATTTAGGAACGGAGGGAGTATAATAATGGAACTTTAGCTATTTTTATTGCCAGATATATTGCCATATGGCTTGACATCTGAATGGCATTTTAGCTATTTTTACCGCCAGATATATTGGCATACATATGAGTGACACTATAGTCAACTCGACATATGAGGATTTAACC
>NW_021203230.1:0-972 GCF_002162155.2 Triticum dicoccoides
AAGCAACCCAGAAGTCCTTTTCCGCGGACACGGCTATTCGAATAGATTAGGTTAACCCTGCAGGGGTGTACTTCTTCACACACGCTCTCACCACTTACCGCCGTTTACACGACATGTACTCGGCAACCTTCAAGCGGAAGCCCAACGTGGGTGTCGGCCACGACCTACCTAATCACCTAAGTCTCTAGTCCAGGTTTATCGCCTATTCGGGTTCCATCCATGAGGAGATCCGGCCGGAGTTTCGCTCACAGCCCCAAACGATGTGAACAGGGTTCCCGAGACACCAAACGGGCGCCCGGTACACCGTGCCACGTGCCTACCGCATCACAGCCCACCCCTACGGTCAGCGCTGCCCATGGCCTCCAGCATACTACAAACACCAGAAACTACTTGCAACTCCTGGACAGAGGACAAGGATGATCAAGAAGCCGAGAGGGTCCATTGGTTTCGGGCCCAATGCGTGCTAGTAGCTGAATCATGGATCACAAACACATAACTCAGTTCCTGAGGACGGCTGCAATGAGACAACCCACCATGTACTCCTACATGGCCTCTCACCGCTACCTTTACCAAATCGTGTTCACACACTTAGCTCACACACAGTAGGACAGGTTCACACGCCTCTGATTCATCCCCGATGAATCAGACCTGACTCAACTCTAAGCAATAGCAGGCATGACAAACAAACATGAATGAGTAGGCACATCAGGGCTCAAACAACTCCTACTCATGCTAGTGGGTTTCATCTATTTACTGTGGCAATGACAGGTCATGCAAAGGACAAAGGGGTTCAGCTACCACAGCAAGTAACAGATGAATCGGTGTTGTCCTAATGCAGTAAAAGAGAGCAGGAGCGAGAGAGTAGGATTGTATCGGAATGAACAAGGGGGTTTTGCTTGCCTGGCACTTTTGAAGATAACATTGAGTCTTCATCAGTGTCAACGATCACATCATCGGTATCACGTCTATCGA
>NW_021203231.1:0-2070 GCF_002162155.2 Triticum dicoccoides
CTACGGGACGTATACGCGATGGAGCCAGTCGCCCCAAAGTTCAACCCATGGTCCTCCTGCCCGATCACTTTTGATCGAAGGGACCATCCCACTAGCATCCGTCATGGCGGCTTCGCCACATTGGTTCTCGACCCAATCATCGACGGATTTCATCTCACAAGAGTCCTCATGGACGGCGGCAGTAGCCTGAACGTGCTTTATCAGGATACAGTGCGGAAAATGGGCATAGATCCCTCCAGGATTAAGCCCACAAGAACGACCTTTAAAGGCGTTATACCAGGTGTAGAAGCCAACTGTACAGGCTCAGTCACACTTGACGTAGTCTTCGGATCCCCGGACAATTTCCGAAGCGAAGAGTTAATCTTCGATATAGTCCCGTTTCGCAGTGGCTATCACGCCCTGCTCGGACGAACCGCATTCACAAAGTGCAATGCGGTGCCGCACTACGCATATCTCAGGCTCAAGATGCGAGGCCCTCGAGGAGTAATTACGGTCAACAGAAACACCGAACGCTCCCTCCGTACGGAGGAGCATACGGCGGCTCTCGCAGCGGAGGTACAAAGTAGCCTTCTCAGGCAATTCTACAGTCCGGCCATTAAAAAGCCAGACACTGCTAAGCGCGCCCGGAGTAACCCACAACAGGACCGCCTGGCACACTCTGAGCAAGCGTAGCAATGTAGCCCCAACCCCAGCTTTCGCGACATAGCGAAACCAGTACCTCGCGTACATAACTACGCCCTTGAAATGCCATGGGCACAGGGGAAGGGGCAATAACGGCACACCCAAAATATGGCTTAAAACGTACTAGGGGCTGCCGGATTCTTTTTTTAATTTTTTCTTACTTTCAGGACTCCATACTTCGGACGACCTGTTCGGCAATTCGGCTGCCGCACAAATGATGCAAGATCCAGGGAGGCAGACAAGCCATGCCGCATTATGGAACTCCCAGGTGGTCTCTGTTACGAGTGGTATACTTGTTTTAAACACAATTCCGCGGCCTGCCCCTGGTCAGGACATACTAAATAGTCCAATATTTTTTCTTAACGCACTATTTGTATCGTTCTGATAAATAGCCTCTCTATAAACAATGCATAGCTTTCTGTCTATTTTTCGCATTATCACCTTTTCATATATGTGTTTATGATATGTTGCACCCGTACACTGTGGTACGGCAAAATACGTCAGGGGCTTTAGTACCCATAAATATGGCGCGAGAAGTCCGTACACTTTCACAAGTGCGGCACCCCGAACTTATAGCACTATATGCATCGGCTCCGAATCATGATTTGGGTCAATAGTTGGGTTTGCCCGGCTCCTATGTTTTGGTGCCTTACGTTCCGCTATATCGGCTAAGGTAGCACTAGGAGAACCACTGCGATTGTGCCCCGGTTGAGCTGGGTTAAGCACCTTAGTGGAGAAAGCTAAAACTAACTGTCATGATATGGCGAGAAACCGGTCGCTGTTCGAGAGGTTTTTCGAGTCCCTAAAGACTTATGCCGCTTCGAGCGAGGAGCCGGCTTTGTCCAACCAAGGCGTGGATAGCGCCCCGAACTCGGTCTTCTGATCTAGGGGCTTCGCCGAAATTTAAAATTATAGAGTTCTATGGCTAAGTGAGAGTGTTCAAGCATTATAGTCTGATTACCTGGTTCGTTGTGTTGAGCGCCTCCCTCGAAGGACCCAACTATGGGAAAAAGAGCGCTCGGGTTTATCCCGAACACCCCAGCAATAGTGGCATGGGGGCAGAAGCCGACGACTGGCCATCTCTCAAATTTTTATAAACGGCCGCACAGGAAGTAATATTTTAAATTCAACAAGCATTGCTTAGCGCATATGAAAAAGTTTTCAGCGCACAGGATAAACACGAGCGAGTTCATTCAAAAATTACATCCTTGGTACATTCATCCGCCACAAGGCCGGCACCCGCTAGAACATCCTTATAGTAGTTCTCGGGCTTGCGATGATCCTTTCCCGGCGGTGGCCCGTCCCTCACAAGCTTCTCACCGTCCAGCTTGCCCCAGTGCACCTTTGCACGGGCAAGGGCCCTACGGGCACCTTCGATGCAGACGGAGC
>NW_021203232.1:0-1413 GCF_002162155.2 Triticum dicoccoides
ACTAGAGCTCCATGTTTATGGTGTGACAATCTAGGTGCTACCTATTTATCAGCAAATCCAGTCTTTCATGCCAGAACTAAACACATTGAAATAGATTTTCACTTTGTTCGAGAAAGAGTTACGAATAGACTCTTGGACATTCGGTTTATTCACTCTAAAGACCAGGTTGCTGATGGTTTCACCAAGGCTGTACCCACAAGAAGGTTTGAAGACTTCAAACATAATCTCAACTTGATGAAGTTATGATTAAGGGAGGGTGTCAAACGTGATGATTCAGCCCAGTTGATGCAGGCGTGCACAAGGCGTGTACATGAAGGAGAATCTACATAGCCGGAGGAGTAGTTAGTTAGCTGAAAATCTTTTGTATCTCTATCTCCTCTTATCTCTAGTTTTCTTCCTTCACAAGATGTAATCTATCTCAACAACCTGTGTGCGTTTATGGGCTCGCAACCCCTCTATATAACACGCAACACGTCGGCCAGGAAGGCTAAGACGTTTACCGCAAGTCGCACAGACCATGCACATGTAGAGGAGGAAACCATACTGCCTCAGCCTAGGTGGAACTGCCCTTGGTTCCACTTCCTGTTGAGACAAGCAATTCCATTTTTCGCAGCTTAACCGCTTGGAACAAGTAAAATATTCAGATATAAATATTGAGGGATTCTTCATCTACAATGGGTATGCACTTCAATCTAATTCCTAAATATGTATTGTATTTCTGTTTTTACGTCAGGTTTATTTGGAGCAGCTCCAAATTTTGAGAACTAAGATACCACTTGACCGTAACATAGGTTACACAATTAGTGTGACGTACATAAAAACAAAACAGAATGTAAGTATGAACATGACGGAGGACGGATGGAACGATATGCCTCGTCGTGGACCCTGATGATTGACAGAAACGTTCATTCGAGTCCCGCCGCCGTCCATGCAAGGTGTCCAGAAAGGTGCCTTCGCAAGCTGGCCTGTGGGTGTCACGGCATTGTCCATCCACGAGGTTAACGGAAAATTAGTTGAAAACATGTATGTTGACAAAAAAGTAATTGATTTCACTCTTTCCAAACCTGTAGATGATCCCACCCCCGTACTGTACCTCTTCTTCTGAATCTGTCAAAAAAATTAGAATTACTCTCACACGTTGTAGCTATGCTGGGTATGACAAACCTGTAGATGATCCCGCCCTCGTACTGTACCTCGTCTTCTGAATCTGTCAAAAATGTCATTGCCGGAATTGCTACAGTAGCCGCAAATATGAAGAAGTTCAGAGAGAGACAGAGAAAGAAGACAGTGGTTTTGTGCCGCACTAAAAAGCTGCAACGTTTTCTGTTATTACTCTCTGCTATATCTCTTGTTACAGCAGTTGACTACTAGCTAGCTACCTCCCGATCCGCCGGCTATGATCCGATTCTGCCG
>NW_021203233.1:0-939 GCF_002162155.2 Triticum dicoccoides
CTTAATAGGACTTTCACAAAGTACATACCTTGACAAAATTTTGAAAAAGTTCAAAATGGATCAGGCAAAGAAAGGATTCTTGCCTGTGCTACAAGGTGTAAAGTTGAGTCAAACTCAATGCCCGACCACAGCAGAAGATAGAGAGAAAATGAAAGATGTTCCCTATGCTTCAGCCATAGGCTCTATCATGTATGCAATGCTGTGTACCAGACCTGACGTATGCTTAGCAATAAGCTTGGCAGGTAGGTACCAAAGTAATCCAGGAGTGGATCACTGGACAGCGGTCAAGAACATCCTGAAATACCTGAAAAGGACTAAGCATATGTTTCTCGTATATGGAGGTGACAAAGAGCTAGTCGTAAATGGTTACGTCGATGCAAGCTTTGACACTGATCCGGACGATTCTAAATCGCAGACCGGATACGTGTTTTTATTAAACGGTGGAGCTGTAAGTTGGTGCAGTTCTAAACAAAGCGTCGTGGCGGGATCTACATGTGAAGCGGAGTACATAGCTGCTTCTGAAGCAGGAAATGAAGGAGTCTGGATGAAGGAGTTCATTTCCGATCTAGGTGTCATACCTAGTGCATCGGGACCAATGAAGATCTTCTGTGACAATACTGGTGCAATTGCCTTGGCAAAGGAATCCAGATTTCACAAGAGGACCAAGCACATCAAGAGACGCTTCAATTCCATTCGGGATCAAGTCCAAGTGGGAGACATAGAGATTTGCAAGATACATACGGATCTGAATGTTGCAGACCCGTTGACTAAGCCTCTCTCACGAGCAAAACATGATCAGCACCAAGACTCCATGGGTGTTAGAATCATTACTATGTAATCTAGATTATTGACTCTAGTGCAAGTGGGAGACTGAAGGAAATATGCCCTAGAGGCAATAATAAAGTTATTATTTATTTCCTCATTTCATGATAAATGTTT
>NW_021203234.1:0-1333 GCF_002162155.2 Triticum dicoccoides
GATGTTCCTTTATGCCAGCTCAATCACACTAATCAGTGAGTTGGGGTACTCCGTTACCTTGACATATATGTTGGAGATATTATTATGACCCTAGGTGTCTTAGGGGATCACCTAGTAATTTAGCCATGATTGGTGTCCCAGTGTGATGATTCTGGCCTTTATTCTCGAAAGCATCCCGTGATGCTACTTAGTAGTAGGTATTCTACTCCTTGGGCTTTGAACCCGAGATTCACCCTACCTACTTCATGTTGATAGTAATTGCTAGCTCCCTTAGGTTATTAGTAACCTTTACAGCAGTTCTCGAGGTCCGTGGTATATCCTTCTTCCAAATACCATGAACCACTTACGGCAAGAGTTTGTTGGATCAAAAGATCACAACAGGAGTGCTCTCGATGGGTTCTCCATTCATAATTGTGACTCTGCCAGTCCTACTTTTCCGCATGGATTGTCCGGAAGAAATATGTTGAACTCGTTTGACATGCTAATCTATGCATTCACAACTCAGAAAATCATATGTTCCTTTGAGTTGTCCCTCCTTAGTTGCATTCTGACCTTCGTCTATCAATTGATAGTCAAGAGTATGCATGCATTCGTTTACCGATGCCTATTACCCTTATGGTCCGTCAAGCCATTCTGTCCTGAATGACTTGGAGAAACAAACTCCAGTACCTCATCCATACCTAGGATTGGGTCAAAGTAGTTGTATTCCGCAGATCAAATGCCAACCCAGCTTTTGGTTCTGTTCTACCTTGGAGTATTACCCCCTTTATGTCAGAATTGTCATGAGAACTGCACCAACTCTCATGAATTTTGACGTAGTGATACTTCTCACCATCATTAGTCATTCCTCGGCCCTCGTGTTGATGCAACCGGAATACCGACAAATGAATTGCGATGTGTGAAATCCATACTCCCAGCAACCTCGTTGTTTGGTAGTTAAAGGACAATAATTTCATTCTTAGCCTGTTGGTTCTTGAATCATCATTCTAAGACTGATCGTGCTACCTAGTCCTTATTTCCTGATGCACTCTTTGATTAATGAGTTAGGATTTTGTCAAGTCCTCGCTCATTTGATCATATCATCTTGCCCTGAAAAGCAAGATTGTTCTCGAGCTTAGTAACATATCGGTGGTTCGTGATTTTCCGTATATCTTCTCGGAAATATTACCAGGTTGTCACCTGACCGCTATGTTGAGTTCGTGATCAAGTTGGTTTATTCCTGTAAACCACCCCTTCTCCAAGGATCTGTGTAGGATACCCCTGAGCTAGTTGGTCAAGCTAAACAACAACTTGGAGAGTTGGAAGATAAAAGCTTGCCTGACTTAGTTCGTCC
>NW_021203235.1:0-1824 GCF_002162155.2 Triticum dicoccoides
TTTGCATTTTAGTATGGTCATGGCATGTTTAGGAACATCACTTTAAATGCTACGTTTCATGCACATAATCGGAAAGTAAGTTTCGGAAAGCATTATGTTGTTGGATATATATTTGCATAGCCATTTGTTGGCATGAGGATGGGTAAGATGGCAGTGTTGTGACATGCCAGTCTTATGCCAGATTATTTGACTTCCGTGTCATCGTGAAACAAATCACATTTCCATCCATTCCTTCCTATACTGTCACATGTTTTCCGAAAGGAATATGGCATAGTAAGTTGCAAATCGTTTTCCTGGTACACACCAAATAGAGAGGCCGGGGTGAGGGATCCATGGCCCTGGATTAAAGCCCGTCATCCGGTCAGGGGGCATGGGTGTTTCCGGTTGGGACCGAGAGGGGGGCACCCCTTAGAGCGCGCATATAGAAATTTGATCCCATGCTATTCGAGGTTGTGGCCTCCCCGTCTCAAAGTTTTTCTTGGACGTTGTCCAGGGTGATTCCTGGCATAGTGAGGTGAAATGGGTGTGTACTAGTTAAATGTGTTTCTATTGAAATACCGTAGTCCTTCGTGACTACGGAAATCCGTTGGCTGTGGTCAGATCATCCAAACTCTGCAGAGTCTCAAATCTTTCAATTATCTTGTACTTTGTTCAAGTACTATATTCATCTTATCTTGTCATGTATCAGCCTCAGTGACAAAACTTCGGTGGAATTTATGTGTGATAAATCCGGTTAAAAGATTATTCTTGTGGATGGACTAATCTTGTTATTTACATTTATTACAAGCCCTGTCTGCGATGTCGCTCAGACGTCCGACGGTGGCATACCTGTTATTTACTTTTGTTATAAGCCCTGTCCGCGATGTCGCTCAGACGTCCGACGGTGGCATACCTGTTATTTACTTTTGTTATAGGCCCTGTCTGTGATGTCGCTCAGACGTCCGATGGTGGCAGACCTGTTATTTACTTTTGTTATAAGCCCTTTATGTGATGTCGCCCAGACGTCCGACTGTGGCATTTTTTTAAAGCCCTTTATGTGATGTTGCCTAGATGTCCGGCTGTGGCATTTCTTTTAAAGCACTTTATTTGATGTCGCCCAGACGTCCGACTGCGGCATTTCTTTTAAAGCCCTTTATGTGATGTCGCCCAGACGTCCGACTGTGGCATTTCTTTTAAAGCCCTTTATGTGATGTCGCCCAGACGTCCGATTGTGGCATTTCTTTTAAGCCCTTTATGTGGTGTCGCTAAGACGCCCGACTGCGGCATTTCTTTTAAGCCCTTTATGTGGTGTCGCTTAGATGCCCGACTGCGGCATGCATTTTATTTATTTACCATTCGAGGCGTCGCTCCAGACACCCGATCGGTTTTCAGTTATTTATTTTATTTATCAAGTCCTGCAATATTACCGTTGTTATATGAGCATCATCCTTTGTTCATGACGCATTCATGCATTCATTGGTTATATCTTTGTCCGAAGTGTCTTGCGAGTACTTTCAAGTACTCACCTGGGTTGTTGATTTGGCCAGATGTTGATGAAGGCGATCTCATGGATGAAGAGTTTGATAGCGAGTCCGACGCCTAGAGGAGTCCCAGTTAGTCCCGTGCGATTGTGTCTTGGTCATTGTATTATCCGCTTCCGCAACCCCAAAATAAATTCATCGAGCCTCACCTCGACGCTCGATGAGCTGCCAGTAGAAGTCAAGTTATCCACCACCACTTTTCCTCGAGCTAGTAGCATGCCACCACACCCCTGTGTCATAACCGCCCATATGTAAGATATTGGCGAGTTTGTAATAAATTGTTGAGAAGCCTCAGCTCAACCCT
>NW_021203235.1:1834-2562 GCF_002162155.2 Triticum dicoccoides
CCAGACGTCCGACTGCGGCATTTCTTTTAAAGCCCTTTATGTGATGTCGCCCAGACGTCCGACTGTGGCATTTCTTTTAAAGCCCTTTATGTGATGTCGCCCAGACGTCCGATTGTGGCATTTCTTTTAAACCCTTTATGTGGTGTCGCTAAGACGCCCGACTGCGGCATTTCTTTTAAGCCCTTTATGTGATGTCGCTTAGATGCCCGACTGTGGCATGCATTTTATTTATTTACCATTCGAGGCGTCGCTCCAGACACCCGATCGGTTTTCAGTTATTTATTTTATTTATCAAGTCCTGCAATATTACCGTTGTTATATGAGCATCATCCTTTGTTCATGACGCATTCATGCATTCATTGGTTATATCTTTGTCCGAAGTGTCTTGCGAGTACTTTCAAGTACTCACCTGGGTTGTTGATTTGGCCAGATGTTGATGAAGGCGATCTCATGGATGAAGAGTTTGATAGCGAGTCCGACGCCTAGAGGAGTCCCAGTTAGTCCCGTGCGATTGTGTCTTGGTCATTGTATTATCCGCTTCCGCAACCCCAAAATAAATTCATCGAGCCTCACCTCGACGCTCGATGAGCTGCCAGTAGAAGTCAAGTTATCCACCACCACTTTTCCTCGAGCTAGTAGCATGCCACCACACCCCTGTGTCATAACCGCCCATATGTAAGATATTGGCGAGTTTGTAATAAATTGTTGAGAAGCCTCAGCTCAACCCT
>NW_021203236.1:0-837 GCF_002162155.2 Triticum dicoccoides
CGATTCCTTCGCTACCACTGCTAACTGAAGCCGATCGATGCTGCCTCTCTGGATGAACAGTGAGCGTTGCGGGAGGGGGGGGGGGTTGGATGAACAGTGAGCGGTGGGAGTGGATGAACACGTCCCGTGGCGTTGCCTCTGGATGAACAGGACCCCGATCGATCGAGCTGGTGGGGCTGGATGAACAGGACCCCGTGGAGGGCTGTATGAACAGGACGACCCCGTGGAGGGCTGGATGAACAGTAATCGGTGGAGGGATGGATGAACAGTAGCCCGTGGAGGGGTGGTTGAACAGGAGCCCGTGGAGAGGGGAGGTTTTAGACTAAGTTCATGATAATTAAGTTCTAATCAAATTATGAACTCCCACTCAGATTAGACATCCCTTTAGTCATCTAAGTGTTACACGATCCGAGTCGACTAGGCCGTGTCCGATCATCACGTGAGACGGACTAGTCATCGTCGGTGAACATTCTCATGTTGATCGTATCTTCCATACGACTCGTGTTCGACCTTTCGGTCTCCGTGTTCCGAGGCCATGTCTGCACATGCTAGGCTCGTCAAGTTAACCCTAAGTGTTTTCGCTGTGTAAAACTGTCTTACACCCGTTGTATGTGAACGTAAGAATCCATCACACCCGATCATCACGTGGTGCTTAGAAGCGACGAACTGTAGCAACGATGCACAGTTAGGGGAGAACACTTCTTGAAATTTTTGTAAGGGATCATCTTATTTACTACCGTCGTCCTAAGTAAACAAGATGCATAAACATAATAAACATCACATGCAATTATATAGTTGTGACATGATATGGCCAATATCATATAGCTCCATTGATCT
>NW_021203237.1:0-1474 GCF_002162155.2 Triticum dicoccoides
TTCAAACTGCTGTGTGCTACGGTAGTTGAACCCATTTCCTCTGCATGACCTGTCATTGCCACAGTAACTAGATGAAACCCACTAGCATGCGTAGGAGTTGATTGAGCCATATGTATGTGTTGTTCCTACCTTGCTATGCCTGCTATGCTTAGAGTCGTGTCAGGTCTGGTTCATCTGGGTGATGGGCTAGAGTGAAATGATTATGTCGGTAATGAGAGTGGTGTGGTGAACACGATTTGGTAAAGGTATCGATGAGAGGCCATGTAGGAGTACATGGTGGGTTGTTTCATTGAAGCCGACCTTAAGCACTGAGATCTGTATGTGTGATTTAAGAATCGGCTACTACCATGCATTGGGCCCGAAACCAATGGACCCTCTCGGCTTCTTATTCACCCTAGTTCTCCGTCCAGGAGTTGCAAGTAGTTTCTGGTGTTTGTAGTCTACTGGAGGCCGTGGACAGCGCTGACCGTAGGGGTGGGCTGTGATGCGGTAGGTACGTGGCCGGGTGTACCGAATACCCGTTAGGTATCTCGGGAACCCTGTTCACATCGTTCGGGGCCGTATGGGAAACCTCGGCCGGACTCCCTGTGGATGGAACCTGAATAGGCGATAAACCTGGACTAGAGGCTTAGGTGGTTAGGTAGGTCGTGGCCGACACCCACGTTGGGCTTCCGCTTGAAGGTTGCCGAGTACATGTCGTGTAAACGACGGTAAGTGGTGAGAGCGTGTATGAAGAAGTACACCCCTGCAGGGTTAACATGATCTATTCGAATAGCCGCGTCCGCGGTAAAGGACTACTTGGTTGCCTATACAGTTCATAGACAAGTAAATGGAAACTGCTAAAAGCCTCAAGATAAGTGTGAGTGCCGAGGATGGCTCTTCCGTAGGAAGACGGAGGCGGATCCTCGGTAGTGTATTGAAGTGGTGAGTAGTGGACTCGTGTGCGCAAAACCATTTCAAGTTGGAGTATCGTAGGATAGTCTAGCAAAGAGTCAAAGCTGGCTTGCTGCAATAACTCCACCAACCCTTCTTGATAATATGCATGTATGTAGGATCTGATGTAAGTCTTGCTGAGTACCTTTGTACTCATGTTGCTATAATCTACATTTTTACAGAAGACGCTGCAACCCCTTCTGATGGGTTCTATGTAGACGTTGACATCAACGAGTAGGCTAAAGGCCCAGGTGGTGACCCTGAGCTTGTGAAGGACCATGTAGTATAGCTAGGCTTTCCAAGCCTCTTTTATTTTACTAGTTGTCTGTACTCAGACAAGTTACTTCCGCTGCTGGTTTGTATGACTGTATGACTTGTATGTTGGGTCGTGAGACCCGTACCTTTGTGTATGTTATGTATGGCTCCCTGAGCCTTAAATAAAGTACTTGTGTCGTAGAGTCATGTTGTGATGCTTCGTTGTATTTGCACATATCGAGCATATTGTGTGTATGATTGAAATGCTTGGTATGTGTGGGATCTG
>NW_021203238.1:0-5830 GCF_002162155.2 Triticum dicoccoides
TCTCTCTCTCTCTCTCTCTCTCTCTCTCTCTCTCTCTCTCATGCAATGCATGGCTATTTGTATGATGCATGGATAGAAGAGATTAAGGATGAGCACTAGATTGTGTTCTCATTTTGGTATGCTGTTCATTGCTTTGAAGTTATTGTGTGCTGCAATTCTTCATTGCTTTTGGTATGATGTTCTAAACCTGCGCCCATGTTTCCCTTTCATCATGTCAATCTATCGAATTTGAAGCATGACCTAATGTGTTGGATGGTTGCCGGGTTGGATATGACCGCACCCGGCAGGGGTGCGGGGTGCGGCAAGCCGCACTTTCCATCTAGTAAAAAACATTGGACACCGCCGCGAGAAGCTGCCGGCGGGCTTGCTAAAACTGAACGTCGACCAGAGCTTCATTCGGGAAACTGATCAAGCAAGCACTGTTGCGATGGTACGGGACTCAGAGGGCACGATCATCTTCTCCACTTGCACAAACCTGTCAAGGTGTGAAGATGCAGAACAGGCCAAAGCATGTGGAGTCCTTAATGCCTTATCCTTTGCTTGTGAGTTGCTATATTGGGTTGGTGCTGCTTGAAACTGACTGCTCTTCAGTGTGGAATGCTGTCAAGAATGAGACTGCTAACAGATGCCACCTAGCGCCAATCTTCATGGACATCAAGGATATATCCACTAAATTTGAACACTGACATTTCAAGTTAATTAGGAGGGAGAACAATGGAGTAGTCCATGAAAAGCTATGTAAGAGCCGTAGGGGGTTTGTTTCTTGAAGTTGGGTTTCCTCAGAGAGTTGGGAGTCTCACAGTAATGATTATATTGTAACCTGCCCCTTGATAACGTACGGAGTTCTCTTTCTTCTCAAGAAGAATGGTTCATTCGCCAATATCGATTCTTTAATGATACAAAGCAGAAAACAGGCCGAGTTCAAAATCATCGTACATAGTAGGACTCGAGGGTAAGCAAGAAGCAAGGTCATTTGTGATGTAATCTACATTACACTTACAACAGAGGAAAGACTACAATAATATAATGTACATAGAACCATATGACTTAGGTACTCGTTGTACTATAAACCTGATCTGGTGGGCTGGCTGAAGTTGACAATTAGAATTCTTGATGATTGCTACTAAGAGGCTGTTCGGATTCTCGAGTGGAGCGGAGCAAGCAGTAGTTGAATATCACGGAGAGAGGAAAGAGGTGATTTGCAGATCTTAAAAACGAAGGAGTTCGTCGAATTTACAGATGAATGCCACCGATAAGTGTAACATACCAGTTCAATAGATATGTCTTTCGCGCTCGTCACGGTTTTCTGTCCCAACCCAGGCTGATTCAACCCCGAACGGTCCTTCAGTCTGGCCAACCTCCTCTTAGCACACAAACCAGATTATTGGGTTTTCGGCCTAACTCACGAAGCGGAGTTGAGCGAGTGAGGCAAATGATTTTTCTGGCTCGCACAATCGATCAAGGAGCAGGGATTCACTCGGAGGAGCGGGAGCCCAGGATTTTGCAGAGCTGATGGATTACCGAACATGCTCTAATTAGTAAGCTCCTTCCAGTACCAGGACAATGGGCACACACCAGCAGCACTAAGTGGGACCTATCATTTAGCCTGTATATTAGTACAAATATGGTCACTAAAAAGCCTACCAGGTTGTAGGAATCATGAAATACATTAGAGCATCTCTAGCAGACCCCGCAAAATCCGAACCCGTAAAACGCGTTTGCAGTTCGACGAAGATCTTGTTTGCGGGTCGAAAACTTGCGTGGCTGAACAGAAACTGCATATGAAACTGCATAATTTGAAAAAAAGTTTCGCGGAAGAAATTGTTACCATAGTAGTTCATCACATACTAAATGATCATTCATAGTCCATCATCACATACTACATTATCATACATACTACTACTAGAGGGAGGGGGCATCTCGCGGCGGCGAGGCCAATGTCGATATACCAAAATGGACTAGCTCGCGGCCAAGGACGATGCAGTGGAGGAGCTCAGTCCTCGTCGGAGCTGAAGAGATCGATGCACTTCAACCTCTGCTCCTCGCGAATGCGCCACCACTCGTCGTCCTTCTCCTTCGCGGCAAGGTTGGTCGCAACCGCCTGCTGGAGGATGATGTTGTCGACCTCGTCGTCATGCTGCCGGTGCTCCGCCTCCTCGCGCAAGCTCTGCTCGGCAATGGCGGCCGCGACCGCGTCGAAATCGGCCACGAAATCTTGGCCCACATGGCGGCTGGAGGCGTATGGGGCTCATCGGCGGCGAGAAATGTGAGGAGGGGAGTGGGGAATTGCAGAGAGACGCGGCGGCGGGGGGATAGGGTTTCGACCCGCAAATGCACCGCGAACCCGTATATATATGTACTACTTGGGGGGGGTGGCGGTTAGTATACGGGCTCTGTTCTAGCCAGAAAATTGGGCTGAGCCCGTATACTCGCTGGAATTTTGCGGGTTTGCGACTTTTGCAGGGTCTGCTAGAGTTGTTCTTATATCAATGCCGTAAAATTGTATAAAGAGAAACAAAAGTTTTTGGAAAGAATAGGACGGCCAATTTGTTGATCAAAATTTTAGGTGGGTTGCAGGAATATGCATAACCATACAATTTAATTAAGAAATTATCTCATAGGTATTGAAGTATGAAGTACTTTTGTGTAATTTTGTAAGGCCATAAATAATAAGCACAATATATGACTGTGTTTGTAGAAGATTGAAGAAAATATATGAATAATTCCTACATCATAGAAAACATACATTATAGGCTATGGTATAGCATTTAGCATTAACATTCCAACATTTATTTTCCCAATAATTTTTATTTGCAGGTATTATGAAGAAGTACACAAAAATTTGAAAATGACTTTACCTGAACCAAATACCACAATGGCTGCTGTAGTACACCAGTGAAGCGGTTATTTATTTCCCACCATTATAGTGGTACATAGCATCAATCCATCATCAACCTTATAAGAATCCTCCTTCAGATGATTGTTTGTTTCAAAATAACTGTTCAATGCCAAAACATAAGTGCAGAGTTAATCTCTACTCCTAATGGATGAGTTGGTTGAATAGTATCCACCACTTTGGTCTGGTTTTGTCCGTCTCCCCTCCCAGCACCACTCTCCACGTTGGTTTATTTTTCTCTTATTTTTTTAGGAAAGCAACACTTTCCTAACGTACAAAAATCACATACTAAACTTTCTTAATTTATCCAAATCAACCGATCTCTCTTATTAATGCAATTTATTTCAGGAAACAAATAACGGATTTTCTGAAAAAAATAACGAGTTTTCTGGAAACAAATAAACCTCATCATGAATACATTTATGTACCTATTTAATAAATAACCTCATCATGATATTAGGAGTAGAGATTTTTCTCTCCATTCTTTCCTTGTAAACCAACACTTTCCTAAGGTACAAAAGATCACAGGTCAAACTTTGCTAACTTACCTAAATCAATCAATTCCTCCCATCAATGCAATTTGTTTAGTAAATAAAAATAACGAACTTTAAGGAAACAAATAACGGAATTTAAGGAAAAATCCGATTGACTACTTGACTGATATATATTTGAATCACAGACCTAACTTTCCCAACTTGCCAAAATCAACCGATCCTTCTCATCAATGTGATTTTCATTAGAAAATGAATAATGGATTTTAAGGAAACAAATCTCTATCTCTCTCTCTCTCTCTCTCTCTCTCTATATATATATATATATATATATATATATATATATATATATATATATATATATATACTTAAAACAATCTCTACTCCTAATGGATGAGTTGGTTGAATAATATCCACCATTTTCGTCTGGTTTTTTGTCTCCCCTCCCACCACCACTCTCCACGTTTGTTTATTTTTCTCTTACTTTTTTTAGGAAAGCAACACTTTCCTAACGTACAAAAAATCACAGACTAAACTTTCCTAATTTATCTAAATCAATTGATCTCTCTTATTGATGCAATTTATTTTAGGAAACAAATAACAGATTTTCTAAAAACAAATAATGAGTTTTCTAAAAACAAATAAACCTCATCATGAAAACATTTATATACCTATTTAATAAATAACCTCACCATGATATTAGGAGTAAAGATATTTGTCTCCACTCTTTCCTTGTAACCAACACTTTCCTAAGGTACAAAAGATCACAGGTCTAACTTTCCTAACTTAGCTAAATCAATCGGTTCCTCCCATCACTGCAATTTGTTTAGTATATAAAAATAACAAATGTTAAGGAAAACAAATAACGAAATTTAAGGAAAAATCCGATTGACTACTTGACCGATATATATTTGAACCACAAACCTAACTTTCCTAACTTACCAAAATCAACCGATCCATCTCATCAATGCGATTTTCATTAGAAAATAAATAATGGATTTTAAGGAGAAAAAAATCTCTGTCTCTATCTATCTATCTATATATATCGGTATATCTATATCTATATATCTATATATTTATATCTATCTATATCTATATCTCTACTCCTAATGGAGCACTTGGTGAATAGTCCGCATGGTTTATTTTCGCTGGTTTATTTTCGTCATCCTTCCACCACCGTAAATAAACCGAGGAACGAGCGTCTCATCTCCTCTCCCCGATTACCCTAGACCTAGCGCCGCCGCCGCCGCCGCATGGTCGTCCTGCTTCCGCTCCCATCCTCGCTCACCGCCCTTGCCCCTCTCTCTCCTGTTTCCTACCCCACTGATTCTTCCATGCTGATCCTCGCCTCCCCTGCCGGTCGCCGCATTGGGTCGGCGGACCCAGCCACCGTGGGTTGGGATTCAAACGCCACATCAGTTTGGGGACGCGGCAGCGACGGCTTCGCCTGAATGCCTGGTGCCTGCGATTTGGGCGAGCGGAGGCAACGTGGGACTGCGCCGCTGTGCTGTTCGCCGTGACGCGTGACCGCGCTGTGTATATGGAGGACGCGTGCCCAAGCTGTGTTGTGCTTCTCTTCCTGTGCGGATGTTCGCCAACAGTCGGGAGCTGGACGTGATCGGGGTCCACTTCGCCGCCACCAAGCTCGGGCTTCCTGGAGACCAGGCACCTCTTCGTCGCCCGTCGCCCCGGAGGCACGCGCAGAATTCAGTACACCATGTTCGCAAACATGGTAGTCAACGACGCTCTGGATGTGGTCGACGTGAGAACTAGGTTCCGTCATGGACATGTACCCTGACAAGGTATGTGCTATGGGCTGTACTCTCTATTTTATCTTTATTTTAGTGGTTGACTTCATCTCATGCTTGCCCGTTCCATAGGCATTGTCGTGAATCTGTTTCCTTTAGTTTTTTTTGAAAGATCCAGCATTGCTGGCTTTTCATTGATGGGCCATTTGCATTTCTGTCCCTAACTCGAACCACCTAATCAGATATACCCCTAATTTAAAAGCCTACTCAAATTTGCCCCTCCGCCGTTAGTTGCACTTATAAAAATGCCCCTCCGTGCCGTTTCCGTTCAGTCAAAGCTGTTTGACCGTTATCTGGCCGTTTCTTTGACAATTTTACCCCTGTGTCCATGTGCCACTTAGTAGTGGGTCCCACTCTTAAAAAATAAAACGAAAAAACACTTTCTCTCACCCTCTTTGTCACCCACACTTACATGTGGGGCCGATCTTGAAAAAAAAAGAAAAAAGAACATGACTGTTCAAACTAGTCCGACGGTTGCCGGCGGCGACCAAATCCCACGGCAGAGGCACGCTGGGAGGCTGCGAGGAGGCCAACTAAGGGAACAAGGTGATAGCCCTTGCTCAACCGCGTCCAGCGATGTGCTCTTCGGACCATATGGTTGCTGGAGCAAACGGCGGCGACCATTCTCGCGGCGG
>NW_021203239.1:0-923 GCF_002162155.2 Triticum dicoccoides
TGGGTGGATGTAATTTGATGAAATCACTGAGTGACACCACGTTAGTCCTCTGATGGTGTGCTGTGTTCTGTTCAATACGCTCCAACAAACGGTTGGTCTCCCGCTTGTTTCTCTCAGCTTCCATCATAACCTCGGCTAGGGAAGGAGGATGAGGCAGATTTGCATCCCTGACTTCACTGCCTTCGGCCTGCTCTTGCGGAGCAGGGTTAGTGCGCGTGTTGACCATCCTAGGTAAACAAGACAATAATTTAGTCAGAATGATAAATTCCGACATAGGATACCAAATGTAAAGGATAACTCGAAATGCAAGATGATCATCCGTATGACATGGTAGATACAGAAACTGCTTCTTTATTCCATCATCATACACACCATACAGGGTTTAGTACAAGACCAAACAAAGTACTATTACGGTGAAAAGAGGATTACATCTCATTGGAGGCATTCCAAGCTCCTATACATTATTTTCTACTCCTCCGGAAAGAGTACAAACAAGGTCATATCCCACGGTCATGCGGGACGATAGACGACACAGCTAGTGCAAACTAGTGATACTACCACTAGCTCAGACCGATCCGTAGTAGTCCTCGTAGAAGTCACCTCCATAGCCTGGAAGCTCAACATGATCATCCGGAAACAGACGATCTCGCGGAGCTTGTGGACCATAGGGGCTAGGATGAGGCCTTGGACCAACAGACGGTGGCCTGCGGGGACCGCGAGGTGGGGTGATGCCTCCTACATCACGCCAACCCATCACGTCTGGCAGAGCAGATCTCACAGGATAGAGATCGCGCATATCTGAATATCCAGCTTGCACCGCTGGTGCGAACCGAGTCAATGTGGCCCAGTGGTCAGCACGGGTATTGAAGAGCTCTAACCTCAAGGCCCGATTTTCACGGTCCTTATCCTCGAGCATCTCAGCA
>NW_021203240.1:0-1559 GCF_002162155.2 Triticum dicoccoides
CTCGCGCAAGAAGAACTACGCATAGACCTAGCTCTGATACCACTGTTGGGGAACGTTGCAGAAAACAAAAAATTTCCTACTCGTTTCACCAAGATCATCTAGGAGTTCATCTAGCAACGAGTGATTAGATGCATCTACATACCTTTGTAGATCGCGAGCGGAAGCGTTCAAAAGAACGGTGATGATGTAGTCGTACTCGACGTGATCCAAATCACCGATGACCAGCGCCGAACGGACGGCACCTCCGCGTTCAACACACGTACGGAACAGCCACGTCTCCTCCTTCTTGATCCAGCAAGGGAGGGAGGAGAGGTTGAGGGAGATGGCACCAGCAGCAGCACGACGGCGTGGTGTTGATGGAGCTGCAGTACTCCGGCAGAGCTTCGCTAAGCACTATGGAGGTGGAGGAGGTGTCGGAGAGGGAGAAGGAGGCAACCAAAGGCCAAGGCGTTCAGGTATGAAGTCCCTCCTCTCCCCCACTATATATAGGAGGGCCAAGGGGGGTTGGCCGGCCCTAGGAGATCCAATCTCCTAGGGGGTGCGGCGGCCAAGGGGGTTTCCCTTCCCCCCAAGGCACCTAGGAGGTGCCTTCCCCTCCTAGGACTCTTCCCCCTTCAAACCCTAGGCGCATGGGCCTATGTGGGGCTGGTGCCCTTGGCCCATTAGGCCAAGGCACACCCCCTACAGCCCATGTGGCCCCCCCGGGACAGGTGGACCCACCCGGTGGACCCCCGGGACCCTTCCGGTGGTCCCGGTACAATACCGATAACCCCGAAACTTGTCCCGATGCCCGAAACAGGACTTCCCATATATAAATCTTTACCTCCGGACTATTCCGGAACTCCTCGTGACGTCCGGGATCTCATCCGGGACTCCGAACAACATTCGGGTTACTGCATATACATATCCCTACAACCCTAGCGTAACCGAACCTTAAGTGTGTAGACCCTACGGGTTCGGGAGACAAGCAGACATGACCGAGACGACTCTCCGGTCAATAACCAACAGCGGGATCTGGATACCCATGTTGGCTCCCACATGCTCCACGATGATCTCATCGGATGAACCACGATGTCGAGGATTCTATCAACCCCGTACGCTATTCTCTTTGTCTATCGATATGTTACTTGCCCGAGATTCGATCGTCGGTATCCCAATACCTCGTTCAATCTCGTTACCGGCAAGTCACTTTACTCGTACCGTAATGCATGATCCCGTGACCAGACACTTGGTCACTCTGAGCTCATTATGATGATGCATTACCGAGTGGGCCCAGTGATACCTCTCCGTCATACGGAGTGACAAATCCCAGTCTTGATCCATGTCACCCAACAGACACTTTCGGAGATACCCGTAGTCTACCTTTATAGTCACCCAGTTACGTTGTGACGTTTGGCATACCCAAAGCACTCCTACGGTATCCGGGAGTTACACGATCTCATGGTCTAAGGAAAAGATACTTTGACATTGCAAAACTCTAGCAAACGAACTATACGATCTTGTGCTATGTTTAGGATTGGGTCTTGTCCATCACATCATTCTCCCAATGATGTGATCTC
>NW_021203241.1:0-1565 GCF_002162155.2 Triticum dicoccoides
GGCTCCTCCCCTTCATCTGCAGAGGCATCGTAGGGGGTATCATTTCGTCGTAGGGTGGGTCAGATCGCCAAGGACACATGTCATGGCATGCTGATATGTCGCACCAGCATTCTTCAACCCGAAAGGCATGCCGGTGTTGTAGGAGTCTTCTTCTAGCATCGGTCGCCCTTCGTCTTCTGGTTTTCGTGGCGTTGGCATGGGGCCAAGCTTCCCTTCAACACTAGGGGCGTCAAGATCGATGTAGCCGAGCCCAAACTTTGGTTGGGCCTTGCCTTTTTGCTTGACGAGGGCCTCCGCTTGTCTCCACCATTCCTCACATATAGCCGGTGGTGGAGGCATCCTGTTGTTTCGCCGAAGAGTAATTCCGGCCTTCTCCAGCAAGCGAACCATCTTGGGCTCTGCCTTCATCGTGTGTAGCACCTCCTCTGGGTCACTGCAAGGTTTGGGAAACTCACATATAGAATCACATTGTTTTACCTGGGGAACCTTGTAGAAAATGGTACGGACTCCACATCCGGATAAGTTGGGAATCGCCCAAACCTCCAACGGAGAAGCCACTGAGATGTAGAGTGACGGGGGCTGTATGCCTTGAGCTCCCCTTGCGACCTCCTCCATCTCTTTTATTCTTGTTCTAACCACTCCTTGTGCGGGCGCGGGTTCCTCCTTCGGAGTCCTGCGTGCTCGCAACGTGATGGTTGGTGGCGCATCATTGCTGCCCATCAGCATCTTCCGACCTTCCTGGGCACCTGCAGAGCTTCCAAGTGTTAAGCATCCAGGATCTTGGTGTGCCGAGGTCGATGAAGAAGCGGTAGCCTCCGGACGCGGCGTCGTAGCCGACCTCAGGGTGGCTGACGTTGATGTCGGGAATCTTGCCTTCAATAGTAACGTGGCTGCTGGAATAGGCTCAAAAGATCCTGTCCCACGCGAAGTCGAAGTAGAGCTCCCGATCTCTGCAGGGGAAGAGCGATTGGAGTCGTGGCGCCCTGTTGAGGATGATCGCCTACGCCCTTGGCTCCTATGGCTTCGCGGGAAGGAGTCCTTTGCCCCGGAGGGTGAGTACGGCGTGAGGAGGCGCTTTATCTCGGCCGCCAGTGCCACACCTAGCTTGATCAAGACATCAGCCGAAGGTGTCGTCCGTCCTAATTGATGATCGCTGCCTTCCACAGGGAAGTAATACTTTGCATCTGCATGGTGAGATTCCTGCATAGTGTAAGGAGAGATGTTGCCGATGATGCGCTGCTGCGTGCCTTGGGTGTCGAGGAACTTCAGGCACTGGTGAAGAGTGGATGGCACAACCCGGTACTTGTGAATCCACGGCCTCCCCAGGAGGGCCGAGTATGAGGTGTTTGCTTCAATGACGAAGAACCGCACCTTGAAGCTGAATGTAGACATCTGGATTTTCACCGTGATGGCACCGAGCGTTGGCTTTCCCTGGTTGTCGAAGCCGCAGATCATTACATCCGTGGACTCCAAGTCATCCACCGTGAAACCAGCCCGCGTCAAGCTCCGAAGGGGCAGGATATTCACGGCTGACCCTGGGTCAATGAGGATCCTGCGAAGGTGTG
>NW_021203242.1:0-1432 GCF_002162155.2 Triticum dicoccoides
ACACTCTAATGCATGACTAGCTAGGGTGTGACAACTCACCCCCACTCAAAAGAATCTCGTCCCGAGATTTGGGTTCCTCCGGGAAGAAGGCGGGGTACTCAAGTCGAAGACGATCCTCCCTTTCCCAAGTTGCTTCATCCTCAGAATGGTGCGACCATTGAACTTTGAGAAACTTGATATTATGACGTCGGGTGGTACGTTCGGCCTGATCGAGGATACGAATGGGGTACTCTCGATATGTAAGATTATCTTGGAGATCAAGCGTTTCGTGGTCCACTTCACGGATAGGATCCGAGAAGCAACGCCTGAGTTGAGAAACGTGGAAGACATCGTGGACTCTGGAGAGGTGCGGAGGTAGTTCCAACTGGTAGGCAACTTCTCCTCGTCTGGCGAGAATGCGAAAAGGTCCAATGTAACGAGGAGCCAATTTGCCTTTGATACCAAAACGATGGGTTCCCTTCAGAGGGGTGACCCGAAGATAAGCCTTCTCATCAACCTCGAAAGTCACAGCCATATGTTTTCGGTCATATTGACTCTTTTGACGAGATTGGGCTGTTTTCAACTTTTCACGAACGATACGAACTTGTTCTTCTGCTTCTTGAATCATATCAGGGCCAAAGAATTGTCTTTCCCCGGTCTCTGACCAGTTAAGGGGTGTTCGACACCGTCGTCCATAGAGAACTTCAAAAGGGGCTTTACCCAAGCTAGATTGATAGTTGTTGTTGTAAGCGAATTCGGCAAATGGAAGACACTTCTCCCAGTCCATTCCGAATGAGATAACAGAGGCTCGAAGCATGTCTTCTAGAATCTGGTTGACGCGTTCCACTTGACCACTCGACTGAGGGTGGAAGGCGGTGCTAATGGAGAGACGGGTTCCCATAGCATTTTGGAAGCTTTCCCAAAATCGAGAGGTGAAAAGACTTCCTCGATCCGAGTTAATTTCCAAAGGAACACCATGGAGGGACACTATTCGGGAGATGTATACGTCTGCCAGCTGGCTAGCGGTTATACTCTCACGAACAGGTAAGAAATGGGCTACTTTGGAAAGACGATCGACCACGACGAAAATAGCATTATTCCCTCTCTTGGTCCTGGGAAAACCGGTAATGAAATCCATACCAATTTTATCCCATTTCCATTCAGGAATAGCTAAGGGTTGAAGGGTGCCAGCAGGCCGTTGATGCTCTGCTTTTACACGACGACAGACGTCGCAATTAGCAATATACTGAGCAATTTCTCTCTTCATCCTAGTCCACCAGAACCTCTGGCGTAGGTCCTGATACATCTTAGTACTACCGGGATGAATGGTGAGAGGAGATTCATGAGCCTCCTTAAGGATCAACTGCCGTAGATGCTGGTTCTTGGGAACCACTAGACGGTTCTCAAAGTACACAACACCATGATCATTTGTGGAGAAACAACTAGCACCTCC
>NW_021203243.1:0-1872 GCF_002162155.2 Triticum dicoccoides
GAGGATCCAGCGAGCTGATCATACAGGTCGTTGATCCTGGGGAGCGGATATTTGTTCTTGATTGTGACCAAATTGACAGGTCGGTAATCTACAACCATCCGGTCCGTACCATCCTTCTTCTTGACGAATAGGACGGGGCAAGCCCACGGAGATGAACTAGGGCGGATGAAACCCTTTTTCAAGGACTCATCGAGTTGTTTCTTAAGCTCGGTTAGTTCTAGTGGTGCCATCTTATAAGGTCTTCTAGCAATCGGAACGGTTCCTGGAATGAGGTCTATTACGAACTCAACATCTCTGTCAGGTGGAACACCTGGCAATTCTTCTGGGAAGACATCCGGAAAGTCACGGACTACCGGAACGTCCTCAAGATCTGGCAAAGGGCTGGCGTTAAGAGAATATAATGGTCGCTTGGCTATTCGGGTCAAGACATTGACTATCTTCCCCGAAGGATGGGTGAGTTGAACAGTCCTAGAGAAGCAATCAATTTGGGCATGATGAGCTGACATCCAGTCCATACCCAGAATGATATTAATATCTGAAGATTTAAGGGCTATCAAAGATGCGAGGAAAACTAGTCTGTCGACTTGGATTTCATTTCCATAACTTACCCTAGAGGTCTGCCATCTAGAACCAGGAGTAGAAATTTCCATAGTGGATGGCATGTCACAGAATGCGGTGTTATGCAAACGAGCATAGTTTTCAGATATAAATGAATGGGAGGCTCCTGTATCGAAAAGAACAGATGCCGGGTGGCAATTAACAAGAAGCATACCGAGAACGACGTTGGGATCCTCTTGAGCTTCTTCGGCAGAGATACAGTTGACATGGCCACGTGAGGCGGTGACCGGCTTGGCGTGGAATACTTTTCCTGTCGGCTTGCCACGGCCAACAGCTTTAGCAGACTGGTTGGGGTTGGTCTGGGGACACTCACGCATATAGTGGCCAAATTCCCCACACTTGAAACAAGTCACGGAACTAGTACGTGAAGGAGCATTGTTGGTTGGACCCCCATAGGGCTTGGCCGGTGCAGACTGTTGAACAGGGCGAGGCGCCTGGAAAGATGGCCTCGGTGTGAACCTGGGTGGCAGGCGGTGTTGGGCACCCACACGCGGCGCTTCTGAGGACCAGCACCGGATGAGGAACCCATGTCACGGCCATGCTTGCGTGTTGCGTCATAGTCAGTCTGACCAGTTTCAGCACTGATGGCTTTGTTGACAAGTTTCTGAAAAGATGTGCACTCATGCAGACGGAGGTCACGGCGAAGCTCAGGACTAAGTCCCTTACGGAACCTTGCTTGCTTCTTGGCATCAGTAGACACTTCCTCAGTTGCATATCGTGCGAGATTACCAAACTCCCTGCTGTAAGCATCCACAGAAAGTCGGCCTTGGGTGAAATTGCAAAATTCCTCACGTTTACGGTCCATGAGACCCTCCGGAATGTGATGTTCACGGAAAGCCTCGCTGAATTCAGCCCAAGTAGTGACATGGCCTGCTGGGCGCATAGCTCCATAATTCTCCCACCATAGACTGGCGGGGCCTTCAAGATGATAAGCAGCAAAGGTGACCTTGTCAGCCTCCGCTACCAGCGCGGAACGCAGTTTGTGAGAGATACTGCGAAGCCAGTCATCAGCGTCGAGAGGCTCGACGGAGTGGTGGAACGTGGGTGGATGTAATTTGATAAAATCACTGAGTGACACCACGTTAGTCCTCTGATGGTGTGCCGTGTTCTGTTCAATACGCTCCAACAAACGGTTGGTCTCCCGCTTGTTTCTCTCAGCTTCCATCATAACCTCGGCTAGGGAAGGAGGATGAGGCAGATTTGCATCCCTGACTTCACTGCCTTCGGCCTGCTCTTGAGGAGCAGGGTTAGTGC
>NW_021203244.1:0-1256 GCF_002162155.2 Triticum dicoccoides
AGTCAACGAAACGGACCAGAATTGGCAAAAATTGTGAGTGTTGATGACCGACACGTAAACGCACCTCGGAGTTCACAAATCGTGGAAATCACTCCGAGACCCCAAAACAGTGAGTAATAGTCCACGAAACGGTCAGAATTCACCAAAACTGTGAGTATTGACACCGGACATGCAAACACACCATAGGGATCATCAATCGTGAAAATCGCTCCGGGACCCTAAAACGGGCCAGAATCGTGAGTAATAGTCCATGAAACGGACCAGAATTAGCCAAAATTGTGAGTGTTGATGACCGACACATAAGCACACCTTGGGGTTCGACAACCATGGAAATCGCTTTGGGACCCCAAAATGGTGAGCAATAGTCCACGAAACGGGTCAGACTCGACAAAAACTGTGAGTATTGATGACCGACACGTAAGCGCACCTTGGGGTTCAACAACTATGCAAATCGCTTCGGTACCCCAAAACGGTTAGTAATAGTACACGAAATGGGTTAGGATATGCCGAAACAATGAGTGTTGACGACGGACATGCAAACGCATCCTGGGATTGTCAATTGTGAAAATCGCTCTGGGACCCCAAAACGGTGAGTAATAGTCAACAAAACGGACAAGAATTGGCCAAAATTGTGAGTGGTTATGACCGACACATAAACGCAACCCGTGGTTCGTCAAACGCCGAAATCACTAAGGGACCCGAAAACTGAGTAATAGTCCAAGAAACGGGCCTGAATCGGCCCAAACCGCGAGTTTCGATGAGCAACACGTAAGCAAACATTGGGGTTAAACAACCATGGAAATCGCTTTGGGACCCCAAAACGGTGAGTAAAAGTCATGAAACGGGCTAGAATCGGCCAAAACTGCGAGTGTTGATGACCGACACGTAAGAGCACCTTGGGGTTCAACAACTATGCAAATCGCTGTGGGCCCCCAAAAGGGTAAGTAATAGTCCACAAAACGTGTCAGAATTGGCAAAATTGTGAGTGTTGACGACAGACGCGTAAACGCACCCCGGGGATTGTCAATCATGGAAATCGCTCTCGGACCCCAAAACGGTGAGTAATAGTCAACGAAACGGACCAGAATTGGCAAAAATTGTGAGTGTTGATGACCGACACGTAAACGCACCTCGGAGTTCACAAATCGCGGAAATCACTCCGAGACCCCAAAACAGTGAGTAATAGTCCACGAAACGGTCAGAATTCACCAAAACTGTGAGTATTGACACCGGACATGCAAACACACCATAGGGAT
>NW_021203245.1:0-872 GCF_002162155.2 Triticum dicoccoides
CTTTGACCAGTGGACCTCTCCACCCGGTTGTGTTAGGTCGGCCCATAGGAACACTTTGGAGCAACATCCGGGCCAGGCCCACAGCTACATCCACTCCGTGTAGACTCGACGCGTCCGTTTCCCCCCTCCGGGTGCCGGCGGCGCCGCCGTTCGTGAGGGGGGCCACGCACCGGAGACGCGTGCCGCCTCTTCGGACATGCCACAACACCACCCCGCATGTATGAGGGCCCGGTACGACGCTCCGGTGGCATTGCTACCCCCCCAGGGCCCCCGTCCCGCCTAACCCTGTAGCGTTTGACCACGGGATCTAGCCCTTTGACTTTGCACGGACGGGCTTTAACCAGTGGACCTCTCCACCCGGTTGTGTCGGGTCGGCCCAGAGGGACTCCGGGGAGCAACATCCGGGCCAGGCCCACAGCTACATCCACTCCGTGTAGACCCGACGCGTCCGTTTCCCTCCTCCAAGTGCTGGCGGCGGCGCAGTCCGTGAGGGGGGGCACGCACCGGAGACGCGTGCTGGGCGTTTCCAACCGCCTCAACACTTCCAGACTCGTGAGAGGCCGCCTACGCAAGATTTTACGGTATGCTACCCGCCGAAGGCCGCCGGCCACAGTCGTAGACATGCGAAGAGCAATCCGCGTAGAGGGAAGTGTTCAGATACTTCTCCATCACAAAAAATTATGAAAAATTACCATCAGTCCTATAGCACATGTGCCCACGTTGTGTAGAAAACTCATGATTTTATCGCGCTCCAAGTATTTAATAATATTCACGCTGCATCGTTACCGCAGAACGTCTACCACCGTTTCATTGCCGTCCGTGAGGGGGGCCACGCACCGGAGACGCGTGCCGCCTCTTCGGACATGCCACAA
>NW_021203246.1:0-920 GCF_002162155.2 Triticum dicoccoides
CGGTATGTATGATTTCCAACAAGTTGGTTGCTCGCTCCATTGTTCCGGAGAACGGAGTCTTGGTCATTTTGCCCAAGAGGCATGGTTTGCACGTGTCAAACGATTCATAATCAAGAGACTCTAAAAGTCCATCGGCATGGAGCTTCTTCATGCGCTTGACACCAATGTGACCAAGGCGGCAGTGCCACAAGTATGTGGGACTATCGTTATCAACTTTAAATCTTTTGGCATCTACACTATGAACATGTGTAATATTACGCTCGAGATTCATTAAGAATAAACCATTGACCATCGGAGCATGACCATAAAACATATCTCTCATATAAATCAAACAACCATTATTCTCAGACTTAAATGAGTAGCCATCTCGTATTAAACGAGATCCAGATACAATGTTCATGCTCAAACTTGGCACTAAATAACAATTATTGATGTTCAAAACTAATCCCGTAGGTAAATGTAGAGGCAGCGTGGCGACGGCGATCACATCGACTCTAGAACCATTCCCGACGCGCATCGTCACCTCGTCCTTTGCCAGTCTCCGTTTATTCCGCAGCTCCTGCTGTGAGTTACAAATATGAGCAACGGCACCGGTATCAAATACCCAGGAGTTACTACGATTACTGGTAAGGTACACATCAATCACATGTATATCAAATATACCTTTGGTGTTGCCGGCCTTCTTATCCGCTAAGTATTTGGGGCAGTTCCGCTTCCAGTGACCCTTCCCCTTGCAATAAAAGCACTCAGTCTCAGGCTTGGGTCCATTCTTTGACTTCTTCCCGGTAACTGGCTTACCAGGCGCGGCAACATCTTTGCCGTCCTTCTTGAAGTTCTTCTTACCCTTGCCCTTCTTGAACTTAGTGGTCTTATTGACCATCAACACTTGATGTTCTTTCTTGATTTCAGCCTCTGCTGAC